>NC_073386.1:47548252-47848104 GCF_028641065.1 Leucoraja erinaceus
ATTGATTTGAAAGCCTTAAACTATGAAACAAAATAAATCTGCATCAAAAGAAGAATTGCTTGACTACTTTCAACATTTAAAGCTTGAATCGCTTTTACAGACAGGAAAATGGTGTATTGATTTTTGAATTTACACAATGATTGTTTCTGTAATATCATCACAGATATATGATATAAAAATGGCAAATAAAATTTGGTGTAGATTCTCAATTAAAAGAACATGTTCTCTATTCCTCTGGCAAGAACTGGGCTGTGGTCCCTACCCTTGGCTGAATATTCCAAAAAGAAGCATTTAACCACTAAATTGGTTCTACCACAAATCAAGGTGCTGATATGACATAATATGCCCAGTTAGCTGAATACTTCATTTCCACCATCTTGTTGGTCAATTCAGTTAAATAAGAACTTCCATGGAATCCTAAATTAGAGACGACAAACTATTTATCTGCCTAGACAAAAGTGCTGGAGAAACTCAGCGGCCCGAAACGTTGCCTATTTCCTTCGCTCCATAGATGCTGCTGCACCTGTTGAGTTTCTCCAGCACTTTTGTCTACCTTCGATTTTCCAGCACCTGCAGTTCCTTCTTAAACTACTTATCTGCTTATTTATTTCAGTTTCAAAAGTCATATATTATTTCTGTTCTACTTTTACCCATCACTACCTCTACAATTCAACAGCTTCACCGTTTGTCTTGGACACTAAGCACCATGCTCTAATAATTCACTAACCTTACATATTATGTCCCACAAAAACTCCAATTCATTTATTATTCTACCCTCACTGACTGATACTGGTTTCCTGATTCCCATCATGTTAACATTCAACCAAACCCCATCAGTGCAGTCATTATTCAGCCTGCAGAATATATTTTTATTCAAATGAATGAATTCACCCCAAATCCAATTGTTGGTAGCAGAAAGATAATGTGCTCATTTCACGCTTTCTGGAGATTTATTTAACTCTTCTTCACCAACTCAAAAATGATCAAGTACCACAATAATGTCTGACATATCTGTAGTTGATGCCCAAATTAAAATTGAATAGGAACAAAGATCTAACATTAAATGACAACTCTGCCACTCTGCTGTTTAAGAATGATGCGAGAGGTAAACCATGGAATTACAAACCAGTTAGCATTCATAGTGTTCAATTATAGAATTTATACATATAGATAACATGGATACCTTGAAAGGTTTTAGGTAAATCAGTGTGATTGACATGTTTAGGAAGGAATTGCAGGTGCTGGTTTACACTGAAAAAAAGACAAAATGGTGGTGTAACTCAGTGGGTCAGACAGCATCTCTGGATACAAGGAATGGGTGAACATCTACCATTTTGGGCCTATCTCCGATGATTGACATGTTGCTTTCTACCCTATTAAATTTGCCAAGATATGAAGTTTGGCAGTTTGGTAAGATTATAGTTAGAAGCATAAAATCAGAAGGAAATAAATGGTAAGTGCCTGGGTAAAATTGGAGCAAACAAACTTTTTAGCTAAATCTTTCATGCTCTAGAAGACTAGTGTATTTTCTAAATGGTGAAAGGCTGAAACCAGTTGCTTGGACTTGAAATGTTCATGCAGAGATCATTAAAAGTATCATGATCTGTACAGAAAATAATTTAAAAGGTTAAAGATAAAAGCTGCAGACTTTGGAAATCCATATATACCGGCTATTTGTTTTATCATTACTGGAATAAAAACATCCCTCAGTCTATGCTTCTCAAAACAGAACACTGTTCATTGTATCTACCCTAATAAATTCTGATGCTGCAAATACAACAGTAAAATTGACTGCTTCAGCACTTTTTTCAACACCTCACTATCACCCATTCTGTGGGGAAAATAAAATGAATGGTTCTCTACCACAAGTTCAAAAAAGTGTGCTTTGTCTTCAACTGAACCTTTCTTGAAAACATATTAACACCCTTTGCTCGGCAAAGCAATGATCAGCAATCATTTGATCTCCATGTACTAGGAGGCCTGGGTCTTTCCCTTACCATATTCCCTTGGTTCACTGGTGCAGGACTCTTCACAGCAAAGTGAAGGACGCTGCAATCTCCAGCTTACAAAACTCAATTAATTTTAAAATAATGCAACAAATTATCATTAACAGGCCATATGACAATGCCTCTCCTCTGAATTCCTGCCTTTGAGCAACATACTCCACGATTGAATTAATCTAAAACCAGCCATTAAAGAGTTTGTTTTCATTTTGATATTTCTCATTGATGCTTTTAATGTATTACTTCATTACGCAAATACAAATCCTTCCAGTTTTTATTTCTTCTGCAATACAATTAAAATATGAAGACATTCAAAACTAGCTATTCACTATATAAACGTTAATGTGCTTGGAAATTTTAAGTTGGTATTTAGATGTGTCATAAGTATATGCCCTCCCTGTATGATTGCACCTTAAAATGCAGACCATGTAGAAAACATTTGCATTAAAACAAACTGAAACTGATTACATTTGCAATGTGCATGCACTGTTGTTTTACTTAAAACAATTAAATACATAGCTGTATTACTATCAATGCATATAAATTGTGCACAAATGCAACTTTTGGTCATCTGTATTTTTCTAAACGATACCTCAGTCTTCATATCTTCCTCAATACCCTCCACCACCCCGGTTACCACTGTATCCTCCACCACCTCGGTAATCACCATATCCATCACCACCCCAGTTACCACCACCACCACCACCACCTTGGCTCCCACTGCCACCCTGGTTCCCACCATATCCACTGACACCCTGGTTCCCACCATATGCACCACCACCCCTGTTATCAGCGAAACTATCACCACCCTGGTTCCCCCCATATCCACTGCCACCCTGGTTCCCACCAAATCGACCACCACTGGTCTGGTTACTACCGTATCCACCACCACCCCCAGTGTCACTGTATCCATCATTGCTCTGGTTACCACTGTATCCACCACCTCGGTTGCCACCACCTCCACTTGCACCACCACGAATACCATCATTATTATCACCACCACTCTGGTAGCTTCCACTTCCACCTTGATAGGTACCATATCCTCCACCTCTACTTTGGTAGCTACCATATCCTCCACCACCACTATTTTGGTAGCTGCGATATCCACCACTTTGGTAGTTTCCCCCACCACCTCGTCCTCCTCCAAAATATCCTGAGCCACGGGAACTACCATATCCATTTCCTCTTCCATAACCGCCTCCTCCCCTATAACCTGAACCACGACCGCTCCCTCTTCCACCATATCCTTGACTGTCAAAACGTGCCATCTTGGGAGGACGAGGACCATCACCAAATCTGTAAAAACAACAAAAAATATTTCATTAGTCAAATTAATAGCATGAAAAAATTAAGAAAAAGTTAGTGTGTAAAATAATTTATACTTTTCTATTTTCTCTCCAAGGTAAAGCTTTCAATCCTGTTAATATTAAATACAAAATATATGTTGCTTATAAACAACACACAATAAATGAATTGTAATTGCACTGTTATGTTCCTCCTAACAGAAATTATTAAATTTATTTCTGTTTCATGTTCTAAAACCATCGACGTTAATAGTGGCAAATCTCTTCGCACAACAGCCACATGCTGAAGAACCAGAATGTTGGCTGAAGTCTATAACAGATATGAAAGTAAAACAAATCAAGCTTGTCCAGGTGAAAAGGTATATTTGGTATTGGCGTTTTATTGTCAAGTGCACCAATGTCATAGTCATAATCAGTGAAAAATTTAATTTTGCTATTCAGCCAATCATATTACATATGAGTATAAAACAATCAAGCCATACACAAGGTAGTGCAAAGCAAAAATAAAAGAATGCAGAATGTAGTGTTATAATAGTTTGGGCAGATTGCATATTGCTCATGGTAGATAGGAGATTAATTTGCATGCAATTAGGATGTCCTGACCACAAATTTAAAAAATATTTTAGTGTGCAATAGTGACACTGCAGGTGGTGGTGCTGTCTAACTGTTCCAGGCGCTTGGCATTGGTTTCATTCTCCAGTGCTGTTTTTGTAATATTGACTAATGTGTTACGGTGTATGGGGGGAGTCTCATTGACAATGGTATTATTTTATTATTTACACGTGTACTGAGAGATAGTGACATTTGTGTGCTATCCAGTCAGATTACACACAAGCATTATCAAATAAATAATAATATAAACACACAAATAAAAAGTAGTCCAAAGAGAAAAAAATGCAAAAACGAGAAATAATATGAAACAAAAATAACCTCTCATTATTTACTTTGGAGGTTTAAGTTTAGATTTATTGCTGTTACGTGTACCTAGGTACAGTGCTGCATGTTATTCAATCAACTCGGATTCATAAATACAATCAAGTACAATAGGTAGAGCAAAGGGAAAGATACAGTGTGTAGAATAAAGTTATCAGCAGTGTAGCTTACCAGTTTCAGAGACAATGTGCGCAATTGGGTAGAGGTGAATTCAGCCGGTACCCTACCTTATCAAAGGACTGTTCAAAAGGGCAATCTCACCCCTGTCAATGCACAGTCCTCCACTCACTCAGTACCAATCATATTATTATTTCAATCTCATTGACGAGAGGCACATCCTCATACCTACCCCCTTGACCATGACCCTACTGATGAACCAGGCCACAATCTCCCAACCATCACCTTCAGCGATCTCTCTTGCACAGCCTCCCAGTTTATTGCTCCCCAATTGCTGTCCATTTCTATCTCCTTCCCAAAATTCACAAGCAAAATTGTTTCTGCCTGATCATGCCCCACCACATTTCTCCAAATACTTTGATTCTATCTTGTTGACCCTTGTCCCATCCTGACCTACATCCAAGACACCTTGCATGCTCTTTGCCACCTCAACAACTTCCTATTCCTTGCATCCTATCGCCTCATCTTTACCATCTTTCTGCACCTTCATTACAATCAAGGAGGCTTCAGGGCACTCTGGTTCTTCCTCAAACAGAGAATCAATTAAGTCCCCTCAACTAACACTTTTCTCTGCCAGGAGGAACTTTGTTGTCACCATTAACTACTTCACCTTTGACCTCTGTCTTCAAGTTAAGGGAGCAGTAAAGGGCACTCGCATGGGCCCCTAACATGACAGCCTTTTTGCTAGTTATACTGACCATTCCTTGTTCCAAGTATACCCCGGTACCAATAATTGATTTAATCAACTTTACTACTAACTTCCACACTGCCCTCAAATACACTTGGACTATCTCCAACCCCGCTCTCCCCTTTCTCGACCCCTATCTCTTCTACTATACTTACGTCTCAACAGTATGAACATTGAATTCTCCAATTTCAAGTAATGACCCCCCTAACTGCACTCTCCTTCCCCCGCTTTTCCCACCTCCCCACCCTGGTGCACACCATCTTCCCCACTACCCCAGTCCTGCTGCTCCCTCTTCCCCACCCCCCCCCCCCCCCCACCCATACTCACTTCTTCCCCATCCCCATGTCCCATATTTCCTTTAATTCCCCTCCTCCGTCTTCAACCATGAAAATAATAGAAAAAGCATTAAAATTCCCTCCAAAACACTGCACACCACCTTTGCCGCACCACAACACTAATGCTGCCTTGATTGCCCAGGTTGATTATGAAGCAAATGAATAAAACAGTAGTTAACTGCCTGTAAAGCTTCTTCCAAGCACCAAGGTGGTGAGACTATGTGGGTGCAGCAGCAGGTAGGGGTGCAAAAGTAATTGCACCATCCCATTTGAGGTAACACTTATATGATAATCGTGGGGTGGTAAATACTGTAAAGACTGTCCCTCTTTGCATACCTTGTGAAGATTGCAAACAAAGCTTTTGACTGTAAAACTCAACTGCATTGAAATACTAACATTCACATTGATCAGAATATGCATTCTAATTCATGAGCACATGAACTTCAAAGAACCACACTTAAAGTGCTTCCTAAAACTTAACATGCAATTCACCTTGAGTTTGCCATAAGATTAATGCCGGCTGCTCCAGGTTTTGAAATCTGCCGGATCACATTCAGCAGCCGTTCATGTGCAGGGTCCAGTTGTCGTACAAATTCAGGATCCTTAGCAACTTCAACAACCAGTGCTTCCATTCCTGCACGCAAAGCAACAATTGCAGCTGCAGCATAGTGTGACATCTTCAACTTTATCCTACAAAGCAAAAACTACCATAAGCATTAATGCAACCAACACTGAAAGGATCAACATGGTAGACATAACCCAGTCAAATAATAAAATCAGACATCAACATGTATTAATTCTTCAGGGAATGTGCCTTAATAAAAAAAACATTGTAGAACTGTAGGATTAAACAATGCAGATGCTGGTTAATACACAAAAGGATTCAAATGGCTGAAGGAACTCAGCAAATCAGGCAGCATCTCTGGAGAACATGGATAGGCGACATTTCAGGTCGAGACACTTCTTCAGACCTTCCAGAGATACTTCCCGATCTGCTGAATTAGTCCAGTAATTTGTGTCCTTTTGTAAATTATATAACTTGCTTCACTGTTTCTAAATTGGCTATACTGCACTTAAGTTTTATTAGGACACAAGTAAAATGTTACGCCATAATTTTAGTATCTCCAGATCTTTACATTATTAAGGTGAGTATCTCAATGCATACGGGGGTAAACGTCAACGTTTGAAGAAGCAGCAAGTATTAACTGAATAGAAACATATTAGCATGGGGCTAACTTGAATTTTTTTTTAAAAGCAGAAGATTTATGTGAACAATTGAGGCAAATCAAGGTAATAGAGAGGGATAAGCGAGAAATGCAATTGATATGGTGCAAATTGATTTTTAAAGGGTTGTTTGATAAAGCTCCACATAATTTGCTTGCCAAAAAAAATGATGCCCTTGGCAATAACAGGAGCAGTAGCAGGATGGATTAAAAAAAATCAGGAACACATTAGTGGAAGACTGCAGTTTTGGATAAGAGTGGAATAAACTGTTAAAATGAATCCCTGGATTGGAAGCATGACCAATACAAGTTTCTAATGTATTACACAATGAGATACAGGAATAAAGAGATTTGGGAAATTGCATGCATAAATCATAAAAAGGAGAGGTAAATAAGAGCAAACAGGACACTGAGAAGATGGTAAAATGAGCCTGTGGGACCCAAGAACAGGAGCAAAGAAATCAGATGAATCTTTGTCACAAATGGAGTTTTGTGTACAATTCTGCACCGTTTTAAAAGAAGAACTGAGGTCTTAGAATGGATGCATGATATACCAGAATGATTCTGGGGATGAGTTACACGCATAAACTGGAAATGCTGGGGTTGTTCTCCTTGAAACAAAGGAAGCTGTGAGGGGATCTTTTTAAAGGTATTATTTATGTTCCCATTAGATGGGTCAAAACACAAGAAGCTTAAATTAAACTGTGGGCAAAAGAGCTAGAAGTGACATGAAAACAGCTATTATGCAATGAGTGGTTTGGGTCAGGAATGCACTGCAAGGGAAAATAGCGGAAGCATATTCTATTATGGTATTCAAAGACGAGCTGGGTAAGTACGTTAAAGTAAAAATTTCTAGGACTATGGGAGAGAACTCTCGTAGAGCCGATTCGGGACTCAAGTAGCCTTTCACAACGCAACGGCTAATACCTCAATTATCTTAATTAACAAAATCATTTTTTGAAACTTCCATTTGTCTTAACTGTGACAAACTGGATGTTGCACTCATTTATCTCACACAGGACTGGGAACAATTCTAAACCAAAAAGTGAAAGTAAATTAACAGAATCAAGTCAATGCAGTAAACCCTCATTAGAACAAACCATGGGGGGGGGGGGAGGGGAGGCGATGTCTATTATTGACCACTATAGCCGAGTAAAGGGTTAATGAGTAATAGAGTATCATATATATGAAGTGGAAATAAAGAACTGCAGGTGGTAGTTAATACACAATAGGACACAAAGTGCTGGAGTAAATCAGCAGGTCAGGCAACATCTCTGGAGAACATGGATAGGTGATGTTTTGGGTTGAGAACCTTCTTCACGCTCCCAGTTTGGATCTGGGCCTTGAATCCAGGTATGTTGATGGCCCCGGCCTGCTGGCGACCAGGGGAGAGGCAAGGATCAGTGGAGTCATTAGTCGCAGCCCGCAGGCAGCTGCAGAGCAGGTAAGGAACAGTGGTGGCAGGTGTAGCCTGGAAGCGACCAAGGAACCTGTATAGGCAGGCAGGTAGGTGGCGTCAGCACCTATGTGGCTGGGGAGGAGGTGAAGGTCAGGGGTGGCATTAACAGCCTGGCCTGATGATGATGGTCGGTAAGTCTGTCTGCTGTAACTGAAATCCGTTATAAAGAGGTCTGCAATAATGAGGGTTTACTGTATTGCCTTTCTGAGACACAAAAGACCCAAGCAAGCAATAATTTTTCAGGAAACATTGAAGACTATATCACAATTTTTTAATTATGAATCACCTTGTATGTCTTTAACACTCCTTGATTATAACAACGCTACAAAGTGTCATTGTCATCTTGCTGAATTATCAACATTGGAAGAAAATATAAAAATTGGAAATCACCACTAAAAACAGAAAATGCTGCAAACCTTCTGGAAATAGACGCAGTGGAAGAAACTTTACTGCTCAATTGAGGTTCGCGGCTCACCGTCACCTCAAGAGCAATTGGGATGCACAAAAAATGCTGAACTTGCTAGCAATGTTTATAACTTTAAAATAATATTAACATTTTTTGCATAATACTCCCATAAATAACAGGTTGAATTTGGAGTATTGTGTTCAGTTTTAGTCACCCTGCTCTAGGAAAGATGTAATTAAACTGGAAACAGTGCAGAAGATTTACGAGGATGTTGCCATAACTTGGGATCTATAGGGAAAGTTTGGGATTTTATTCATTGCAGCACAGGAGGCTGAGGTGTAATCTTTTAGGTGTATAATATCATGAGGGGGAATCGATAGGGTGAATGCACAGAGTCTTTTACCCAGATTAGGGAAATCAAGAATAGGTTTAAGGTGAGGGGAAAGATTTAATAGGAACCCAAGGGGCAACTTTTTCCCTCAGAATGTGGTGGGTATATGGAACGTGCTGGCTGCCAGAGGAGGTAGTTGAGGAAGCTAATAAATAACATTTAAAATACATTTGGACACATACAAGGTTTATTGGGATATCGGCCAAACACAGATAACTAAGACTAGCTTAGATGCAAACATCCCAACTCGGCATGTATGAGTTGGGTCGAAGGGCCAAGTTTCACTGTAGATTATATCTCAAATACCAATTTGATATTCTTCTTTAACAGAGATTAAAATTAAATGACTGTAAACATCAGAGATACTTACCATTCATCCATCAAAATGATTTCACCATTTCCTGTCACCTTCTTTGAACCATAAAAGAGTAACTGGAATGGACTAACTAAAGTCATCGCCTTTGCAGATACAGCACGGGTTCGGATCTAGAAAAGAAATAACCAATCACTAATACCCAAGTATTACACTACAGCCAGTCCCGGGGCTCGCAGGTGACCAGAGAACTGCAGCTATCCCCGGGAACGCAAGGGATCTGGGAACTGAAGCCAGTCCCAGGGACACGAGGGATCTGGGAACTGCAGCTAGTCCCGGGGCACGCAGGCGATGTTGCCGATCTCTGGACTAAACCAAACCCTTGATCCTGTCCCGCCATCCTTTTCTCAAAATTTAGCAACTTAAAGTGGGGTGAGTCTTCTACGCAGGTGCTTCTTCATTTCCGGGAAATACGGTACTTTACAATTGGAACCAAGGGGAATATGGCAACAAAGCATTTGAATGTAAAATGATGCAGAACAGGTATTCATCTTGTTCTGGGCAATGAGAAGTGTGTAGCTGGTGTTACTCACCTTTTCTCCAAACACAAAGAAAGGAGAAGGATATTTTGAATCCTGATTGCTGAAGGGACAATTGACAGAAGACTTATGGATAAGTGCATTACGACCCTCTGTTGTTAATATTTTTCGTTTTTCCTTGTGGTAGCACACATTTGGATAAAGTCCAAAGCAAAGAAGTGTGATAACCAGATCAAGGTTATTATCTGGTCCAGTATTGTTAAACACTTGAGTCATCAGACAATCTATTTAGAAGGAAAGGAAAAAAGCATTGATCAATATTGAAGTCATACTTATTTAAAAAAAACACCTATTCTATCCAATTCCTATCCAGTCAAGGAACACATCAGATAGCATGAACCAGGGTCAAAATCACAATATAAAGGATCTGCCATTCAGTACCAAAATGAAAAAGAATCTTCAGCTAGAGGGTAGTTAACCTTTGCAGTTTTCTCTTTTGACCCGTACCCCACAAAACCTACCCTTTCCATGTGCTGGTCTAAATGGTTTTTAAACATTATGACAGTACTTGCCTCAACCACCTCTTCCGGCAGCTTGTTTGATACATCCATCACTCTTTGTGTATAAAGATTACCCCTCAGATTCCCATTAACTGTCCACACCTCCCACGTACAAAACCATGCATGTTTAACACAGATGTTAGACTCACTGGCCTGTGGTTCCCTGGCTTTTCCCTGCAGCCCTTCCTAAATTGAGGCACATCATTTGTCAACTTCCAGTCTTTTGGCACCTCACCTGGATTTAATAACGACTCATAAATCTCAGCCAGGGCTCCTGCAATCTCCTCTCTAGCATTCCACAGTGTCCTTGGATATATCCGATCTGGCCCGGGAGATTTGCCTACCTTGATAAGCGCAGCACCTACACCACTTCCTCGACCGTAAAGCTGACTGCTCTCAAAACTATTCCATTGACTGCCTCCTCATGTCTTTCTCCACAGTAAAAACAGGGGAGAAATACTCTGAGGACCTTGTCTATTTCCTGTGGCTCTATACAGAGTTGACCATGTTGATTCCTATGGGGTCCGTTTCTCTCTCTGGTTACTCTTTTCCCCTTTATTTTCATAAAATCTCTAGGGATTATCCTTAATATTACCACACATGGCTATGTCCTGTCCCCTTTTTGCCCTTCTGATTTCCTTTATCTTGCTCATTTCCCCAAACTCCTCTAGGGATACATTTGATGCCAGCTAATTATACCTGCCCCATGTCTCCTTCTTACTCTTGACCAGAGCCTCCATTTCCCTCCTCATCCAAGCTTCTTTATGATCACCTACCTTTCCCTTAATTCTAATAGGATCATGCATGTCCTGGACTCTCGTTAGCATACTTTTTGAAACATCCCCCATTCTGGACGTCCCTTTACCTTCAAACAATCTGTTCCAATCAACTTGAGCGAGTTCCTGTCTATACTTTCAAAGATGGCCTTGCCAAATTTAGAATTTTAACTCATGGGACCTCCCTGTTGCTATCCATAATTGGTCACAAAAGGCTCATCCACGAATACTTCATCCACTTGCCCCTCCCAATACTAGATCAATAGGTTCTGAATATTAAGTGAATCAAGGGATTGGTTCATACCACCAAAGTAAAAAAAGAAAACTCAAAAAACAGTGAAAGTAGATTTAACCGTCACATTTCAAAAAGAAACTGAAACATATTTGAAGGAAAAATATAATTTTGATGAGAGGAAAACAAAACGTGTGGCTACCTCAATAGTTCTTTTAAAGTGGTGGCAGAAATTAATATTACAAATTGTTATGCCCTAAGTTTTAAGATTCCATGATTTCTGTAATAATTTGCTTCCCTGACAGACTGAAGGCATTTACCCCGATGCTCACCCACAATGCACCCTATCAAGGCCACTGTCTAAAAAAAGCAAGAGATATTATTTTTTCACTAAGTGAACAAATTACATTATTGTGCCCTATAATTCCTTTTTCTTGAAAAAAGTCATCACTAAGATAACATACTAGAATGTATAAACAATTCAGAAATACAATGCATCAACTGAAATTGACCTTTCTACTTAACATCACAATGACAAGCTACTTGTAATAGTTACATAGGCATTAAACTTAGATTTGATATGATCAAAAAATATATAAATTTACCTTCAGGGAAGCCTGAATTGATGAGGATGTCCTTCAACTGAACCTTAGCTTCCCATGTCATCCTCAAAGTAGCCATGTTTAATCTTTTATGTTCACAAAATCGTATTTCTGCATCTTCTCCTCCCATTCTAGAAAGAGGAAAATAGAAATGCTCAAATTAAATATATTTCACAGAATTACAACAACCCAATACAATAATGGAAATGCAGTTGGCTGATCACAAGTCTCCCTATTCATGATTGGAATACCTTGCATCGTCCCAGGCCTGGAAAACTGACAGCAGAGCCACATGATCTGAATATCTGGTTCCTGAAAAATTCCTGTGCACATAACCAAGGCGTTTGCCTTCATTAATGAAAGGCTCTGGAAAACAGGTAGCAGCAGATATGGTGCACACAGCATCGCCAACACTGCAACAAAGAAAAACAATTCACTATAAAAGTTTCATTGACTGGAACATCTTTCCAACCTCATTTGTAACTAAAGATTGACACATTTGTCAAACTAAGAACATTCAAATAAAATCAGAAAGGCAAAAGGGGAACAAATTTCCCACACACGGCTAATGTTTATGGAGCAATATCATTAGTTTAATTCACCTCTAAGACAGCGCCACCCACAGGAAATAATTAAAAACGTGTGCTCCAAACCTAACTAATTCTTCTTGCAACCAAACCATTAGAAATTCATACTGTAATTTGTCTCACATTTATCAAATTTAAGGAATCTAAAAGTAATATCCCTGAACATTCTTGATTGTGTGCAAAACACTTTTGTGTTCCCACATAATCCTACCATTTCCTGCACCATTTAGGGATTAATTTTTACATTGGAATTTTATAATTAAAGCCTTACAACGTATTCGTGTTTAATGTTTGTCCACTTGGAGCATTTTGTTGCGTACTTACAATTATGAAAGGAATATTGGAGCATAAACATACTGACTTTCTCAGAAACCAATAATTCACAACTATTGAATGAGAACATATGGATCAAAGTGCATATTATGCTATTATATCAAATATGTATGTCTAAAACTTTATTTGGACTGACAATCTCACAATAACAATATACTTCGATAAATGACCATTGGGCATGTTACAGACACATAACCACCATACTGTTGAAAGGTAAAGTAATGTAACACAAAAATGCCAGAACTCCAAGATATCCTTCATTGCTTCCACTCTGTAACAGTAGGAACTGTGTTAAGTGTTCAAAATAAATTAAAGACTTCAATACGTCAGAACTAACAAGGCTTCATGTGGGTTGGATCTGTCCTAAAATTTCAAGTTTTATAAATAAGTTCAACTTTGAAAAATTATTCAATAAGAATCTGCTTTGTAGTGACATTTAGAAAGTTTCTGTCAGGGTGAGGGCTTATCCTTTCTCATAAAAATGGTGGATAACATCTCAACTCACGTTTCCATTTGCATATCTTTAATGTGATGTATAACAAGAGTATGGTAAATGTGTTATCTATGGACAAATAAGCCAATTATTATTAAAGAGGTTTGTTTCAATAAATCGCTCATCAGTTCCACATTTCTAATTCCTGGGATCCAAATAGTACAGATCATCCTCGAGTTACAAAAATTATGTCCATAAGTTGATTTTGTTCCTAACTCGGAAAATACACAAAATCAATCAGTATGGTAATCGTACCCTCCATAGTATGATGATGAATCAAAAGCACATAAGACTGTCAAGAAACAGATAGTAAAAGTGGAGAGAGGAAACTAACTCAGCTATTCATAGGAATTAACATATGTAAAACGACTAAATTTTGTAATAAAGGGAGCACCTTCGTATGTACAGGTGCCCATAAGCCAGGCTTTCATAAAACAGAGACAGCCTTGGATTGTTGCATTGGATTCAGGAATACGATACTTTCCAAGTAATCACTGTGTTAACTTACTGGAAGATGCAGCCCATAATCATCATTTTGCCTAGACGTGGTTCAATGGGAAGACGAGCCAAGATACGGCCCAATGGAGTCAGTTCATCATTAGTATCCAAAGCATCAAGTTCTGAGAAAGAGAATAACTTTTATTAAGCCACATCACATCCAATATATTAAATGCATGTGTCTTTTTACAATATTGCACACAAATGTGACAAAGGGGGTCAAATTTCAAATTCCTTCAAAAAAGTTGACAAGCACTTTTTTGGGTTCATGGCTAACATAGTAGCAACAAAAAAATATAAGACAGCATATT
The DNA here is from genome assembly GCF_028641065.1 of Leucoraja erinaceus. Lineage (NCBI taxonomy): Eukaryota > Metazoa > Chordata > Chondrichthyes > Rajiformes > Rajidae > Leucoraja > Leucoraja erinaceus. The sequence goes on from NC_073386.1 coordinate 47,562,416, forward strand.
GATGGTAAGTTTCCGAAAATGGCATCAGAATACACAAATACATTTTGTGTAGCGCACAGTGACCTGGTTGGCACAGTAAGTGTACGTATTTCTTAATCCTTTCTACGTTTATGAATGCCACATGGAACAATAAAATTGCAAACACCATTTCCACTTCATTCACCTGATCATGTAGTAGAATACTCCATCCATCTGAGGGAACACCGCAACGCACGTTACACATCATGCACATAAACGTACGTTGCGGTGGACACTAAAAGGTTTGGTGTCCCAGAAAACGAACGTTACATTATTAGCGAAAACCAAACATTTTCACCAATGTGATCTAAACGGTACATCACCTTATGGATTTGAGCTATCGATGGCCAATGATTCGTCAGATCATTTGATTTGGGCTGATTTTTTTCTAAGTAAAATGTCTCTGTAACAGTCGTTGCGGAGCTTCCCGAAGTTGACACGAAGGAATGAAGTTAGCGACTTGGTCCGTACGAACGGTAAACAGGCGACAGGTAGCCAAATTTGTTGCCAAATTAAAGATTGGCTCCGTTTCTTAGTTTTGATAACCAATTTATGCCCAAAAAAGATTTTTTAATTGACTTTAAAAAGTCGTAAAATATATCGTAAACGATCGTTGCGTTTTTGACACCACGATGTTTTTGATATATTAAATTGGAAAATAAGAAAAAAATAATTAACTCACCCAAAAATCGCTGCTACCTCGTTGGGTTTTTGAAAAGCTTTAGAGGTTTGGAGCCTCCATGATTTAACTTACAGTCGTTAACTTACCCCGATAACGGTCGTTGTGACAATGGACACCAAGCACAATGACCATTACGGGATCTTTACTGTACTTTATTATCTTTATGTTGCAGTATTCTTTCTCCTGGTATTGATAAATATATTTCCCTACATCATTATCAAAATGTATATGTATGAGGGGCCATATGAAGTTTATTTATAAATGAAATATCCATGATTAAATGTGGCAGAGTTTTTAATGTCATATTTTTGGTGTCCAAATTAGTGTTAAAATTATGAATCTATGTCTGTCATAAAAAAAGATTTTGACTTAAAGTCTTAAAGATATCTAATTTATATCTGTTATTAATAAGGTTTCACATGATGGGTAGTTTTTTTGTTAAGAACAGTGTATGGGTGTAAAAACTGAATAATAACATTTTTCCTCAAAATCTCTCCAGTATTGTAAAAAGACACATTAAATGCATTTGGTGTGCAGTCATAGCTATACAGTAAGGAAGCAATCACTTTGTCTATACTGATCAAGTAGCCATTTGGGCTAGTTCCATTTGCCTGTTAGAGAGAACAAGTCAGTAGATGGGCTTGCAACCTTCACGTGGTCTGCCCTGTTTCTACGAATGCAATCAACTCGGCGTGCACAATCAAATAAGATCAAATAGAACAAGTTGTCCTACAACTTTAGGTTGTGCTCGCCATACACAAGATGTAGATGGGCTGTTTTCAAATAGTTTAGTTTAGATATACAGTATAGAAACAGGCCCTTCAGCCCACTGAGTCCACACTGGCACTGATTACCCATTCATACGAATTCTGTTATCCCACATTCTCATCCACTCGCAACACAATGGGGGCAGTTTAAAGAGGCCAATTAGCCTACACTCACACATGTCTTTGGTATGTATGAGGAAACAGGAGCACCCAGAGGAAACCCACATAGTTACAGTGCAAACTCCACACAGACAGTACGAAATGGCAGGTTCATATCCAGGTCTCTGGAGCTGTAAAGCAGTAGCTCTACAATGTATGGAAGAACTCGTAAAAACCCATATCCCAAAGACATGGGTTATTGGGCCATTGTAAATTGCCAATAACATGTGGATGAGTGGTTAAGGTTAAAGTGATGGGGATCATTGATGGGAGCAAGATGGGTCAGGGTAGGATTCATGTGAAAGTGGATGCTTCGTGTTCAGCATCGACTCAATGGGCTGAGGGGACTGCTGCCATGCTGTATCAGATTCTAATAATCTAATCACAAGGTTCAAGATATTAGAAAAAGTAGCAGGACTGTATAATTCTTAAGGTTTCGAAGGATGTGTCTAAAAGAGAGTGGCTGTATATGTAACCCAGCAATTGATTGAAAAAGCTCAAAGCTCACCAATTCTGGGAGCATATCAGTGGATTGGGGAGCAGTGATGGGATTACCGAGAAAGAAACTTTACGCCTATTAGCATATTATCTGTTGTGGTAAAATTCTGGAAGAAACTAGCTATTCGTTTAAAGAAGGTTAGTACAATCATAACAAGTCAACCAGGGAAATTCATCTGAAGGGTCATCTGAAGAAGTCTTTAAGAAGGGTCTCAACCCGAAAAGTCACCCATTCCTTCTCCCCAGAGATGCGGCCTGACCCGCTGAGTTACTCCAGCTTTTTGTATCTATCTAAGGGAAAATCATCTTTGACTAATGTGCTAGAGTTCAATGAGGATGTAACAAGCAGAGTTAATAGAAGAAAACCAGCATGCAGTGTTTTAGAATTTTCAGAAGGCATTTGATAAGATGCAACATGGTGCACGAGGCAAGAGCTCATAGTATTAGGTGAAGTGTGTGAATATGAGCAGATTATTATTGGTAATCATAGAGAAATCTGAGTCAGAATGAATGGAACATTTTCAGATTATAGTCATCGAGTCATAGAGCGTGGAAACAGGCCTTTCAGCCCAACTTGCCCACACCAGCCAACATGTCCCAGCTACAAGTTCCACCTGCCTGCATTTGGCCCGTATCCCCTAAACCTACCCTATCCATGCATCTGCTTAAATGTTTCTTAAACATTGCAATTGTACCTGCCTCAACTATCTCCTCTGGCAGTTTATTCCATACACCCACCTTGTGTGGAAAAAGTTACCCCTCAGGTTCCTGTCCCACCTTTCCCCCTTCACCTTAAACCTATATCCTTTGGTTCTCGATTCCCCATCTGTGGGTAAGAGACTACCGCTTGGGTAGTTTACACCCCAGCGGTGTGAACATTAACTTCTCTAACTTCAGATAGCCCTTGCTTTCTCTCTCCAACACCTCCCCCTTCCCAGTTGTTAATGTCTCCGTCTACATTCTACCTTTGTCCCACCCCCTCCCGACATCAGTCTGAAGAAGGGTCTCGATTCGAAACGTCGCCCATTCCTTTTCTCCAGAGATGCTGCCTCACCCGTTGAGTTATTCCAGCATTTTGTGTCTACCTGAGAGACTCTCTACCCGATTAATTCCTCTCATGATCTTGTACACCTCTAGAAGATCACCCCTCACTCTACGTGGCAAGAAATAAAGTGCTGTCCTTCTCAACCTCTCCCTATAGCTCAGGTCCTCGAGCCCTGGCAATATCCTCATAAATCTCTGCACCCTTTCCAGCTTTAACATTCTCCAGTACTTTCTCCAGTTTTGATTTCACATTTTTCATTAGCTCCTGAGTTAACAGTGAATGGTTCATCCTTCCCATTGAGAGCCCCCCCCCCTTTCTAATTGGGCTAAAATAGTCATTTGGGTTATGATGAATACTAGTTTTGATAAATGAATAATTCAATCTGTACTGATGTTAATCCAACAATACTTCACGTTTAGGTTTTCAATGTTTCAATATTACTGAACAATCTACCGATGATTAAATTGAACAGAATTTCACAATACAAATCACAATGCAAGTGTATGTATCTTAATTTCTTTCTAGTATTTCCCGTTCAAAGTTGCACAACTTTTAAATACAATTTAGCAGTAATTTACAGCAAGGTAGTTTCACGCTTTACATGTAACCATTAGTTTTATATATAAAGCAGATTTTATATCATGTAACTAGGATTCACCTCGCAAAGTGTGTTCTGCCTCAATAACTGCATCCAAAGGTGGGGGTTCAATAGCTTTAGCCAAGAATGGTCCAATTCCTCCCAGGCGAAGAAGTTTGATGCTCAAAGCCACTTCGTGAAGAGGTGTGCGGAATATCTCAGGAGTCATGTGAGTCTCAAGTCTGAGAGTAGACAAAGTTAGACTGTTAGTGAAACACCACCAGAACCTAATTCTATCCACAAAATCATATTTTTCCATGTTAATTTATAATTAGTTCTGAAAATGTTGTTAACCATTTCAACTCCCCTTCCCATTCTGACCTGAGCCTCCTTCATTGCCAGAGTGAGGTCACATGCAAACAGGAGAAACATCAAACAGGAGGGATGTTGGGTAGCTTACAACTCAACTGTATGAATATTGAATTATCCAGCTTTAGCTAACTACCAAACACTGCTCCTCCCCTGAGCCCCAGCTGACCTTACACGTATCGGTCAGAGGGGACGCTGCAAGACGGTTGCCCTGCCAGCAGCGTGCTAGTCATTTCTATTTTTTTTTAGTATGTCCAAGTGTGTGTTTTAATGTCTCTCAGTGTCTTGTGTGGGGGGTGGTGAGGGGGGGAGGTAAGGGGGAAACCGCTTTCGGTCGCCTCCTCCACGGAGAGGCAACTTTTTCCATGTCGCCTCCCTCGCGGCCGAACACCAAGGATTAGTGCAGCCCTTCCCGGAGTCGGGCCCAGAGCTTCAGCAGTGGGCGCAGCGTGGACTATTTCCGATCGCTGGCCCGCGGCCTACAACATCTGAAGCCACGGTCTGCGGAGCTTCCGCGGGCGCGGCGTCCGGAGCCTGGGATCCCTCTCTGGGGATCCCCGGAGAGGAAGAGCTCCGACCCACCAACCCACGGAGCTTTTAGCTGCGGGCATGGCGTCCAGAGCCTGGGATCCCTCGCTGGGGTTCCCTGGAGAAGAAGAGCTCCGACCCGCCGGCCTGCGGCCTTCAACATCTTGAAGCAGCGGACTGCGAAGCGTCTAGCCGCGGGCGCGGCGAGGACTTACGGACTTACTTACCATCGCTCGCCGGGGATCCCTGGAGAACAGCTCCGACCGCCGGCCTATGTCATCTTGAAGCCGCGGTATGGAAGCACCGATTCAGACGAGAGGGCCTGTACATCTGGCCGCCCGCAGTGATGACTGCGGAGGTTATGGCCCCGACCACGGGGGAAAAATGGAGGAGGACTGACTGTACTTGGTGCCTTCCACCACAGTGAAGAATGCTGTGGTGGATGTTTGTGTTACATTTTTATTGTGTGTTCTTTTTTGATTGTACCGCTGCTAGCAAGCTCATTTCACTGCACTTTATTGTGTGTGTGATGAATAAATTTGATTGATTGATCTCACCCCTCCTCTCCCTCTCCATCTCAGAACAATTCGCACCTCATCAACCTTTCGGCTACACAATTTCGCAACTCTCTAACTTTTTGTCTCACACCTTGTGTGTGTTCATCTCTGGCCTTTGTCCAACCAACTGCCTAGCAAACCCCCACCTTGTCTTTGTTCACGTATAACCTGCCATGCTTTGTCCTACTCCTCCACTTATCTTTGCTCCCAATACTGCAATCAGTCTGAAGAAGGGTCTCGACCCGAAACAGCAACTAGACATGCTCTCCAGCAATGCTACCTGATCCAGCATTACCTTCCTCTGCAAATTTAAACATGTTTCAACCAATTTAAAACTTGAATACAAATCTATTGAAAATCTAAGTTCAGTGACCTATAGTGCAAGGCTCACATAAATACTTCTGCTCATTTTGGATTTTAAAGGTCAATTATTTCATTCATACCTCTCAAATCGTGCCCTGCTGCAGAGATGGAAGCAGAAGCCAGGTCGGACACGACCTGCTCTACCCCGTCGCTGCTCCAAATTGGTTTTGGAAGCCCACACTGTGGCGTAGTTGGTCATATTGTTGTGAGATGTAAAAAGCTTCATTTTTTGCCTAAAAAATACATTTAAATAAAATGAATGCAGTTAACATGTGAATTACCAATTTAAACTTGTTAATGAACTTAGATTTCTGAGTATTTCTTTAGCTATGTCTAAGGCACGAGATCATATCAAAACTCTTAGAAATACAATTCAGACATGCAAAAGATGAACCATCAATTGAAGCAATGGCAAATCATCGATCAACTGTTTATAAATTCTTCACTAATTAAGGGCAAAAAAAAATTGCATGTCTATACTACACAAGAACTTTATGTTTTATTAAAAGCACAAGAGAATCACAGCAGTCAGCGCTAAATTATGGCAAGCTTATTTTCTCTTGAATTACAGGGCCGCTGAAAGAGGGATTCATGTTGAAGCTGATGTGATGGTGGCACTCTGACATTAACAATACAATACAATACAATACAGATTTATTATCATTTGAGCCCCAGTGAGACTCAAACGAAATGTTGTTTCCACAGCCATACAAACAAAGACACTGTCTTACAGACATACACATAATTAATTTCACACAAACATCCATCACAGTGAAGCCACTGTGATGGAAGGCAAGTCTTTTCTCTCCCCTGTTCTCCGTGTCTCTCCCGATGTCCAAGCCCCAGGCGGGCGATGATGAGTCCCACGGCCATTTTAGGCCGCGCGGGGCGATTTACGGCCCCGCTCCCGGTCTGAAAGTCCAAGGTTGGAACCCCCACGGGCGATGGTGAGTCCCACGGCCATGAAGCCGTGCCGGGTGATGCGTCCCGGTCCGGGTTGTTCCAACCCCGTGACACCGGCTGGAGATCGCGTTGCGGGAGCTCCGGGAAGCGGTCTCTCTCTCTCCTCCCAGACCCGAACCGAAGCTCCCGATGTCCCAGTCCACCGGACCTGCGGCTGCGTTGCTGGAGCCTCCGAGCCCCAGGAGTCGAGCCGCATGCAGCGAGTCACCGCCGCTCCCCAGCTGAGGCCGGCCATGGTGGTCCGCACTCCGCACATCCGCAGTCTCCCCGAGCCCCCGGGTCGTTCAGGCTGGAGGCCGCTCCACGGTCAGGCCCCACGACAGCCGAGACCCGACAGGGAAAAAAGTCGGGTCTCCCGGAGGAAGAGATTTAAAACAGTTTGAACATTTACACATTTAAAAATACTATTAAAAAACACCAAACACTACATTTAACTAGACAAAAAATAAAAAAAAAAGACAGACAGGCTGTAGGGGCCGCTGCAACGGGTGAGTCGCGCCGCCACACAATGTGTGAGGATACCAATCAGTTCTTAACCTATGTGGAATAGGAGGTTCAACTGTTTGAATTAATATTTCTTGACCTTTGCGTACCAAGACCATAGTATTAAATGTGCAAACTTTCACTTTCTTAAAACGTTCCCCTCTGCCCACACTTTCTTCCAAAATGTTTTCCAGAATATCCAAATAATGTTTTGCACCCTTATTTAAAAACTTTGCTTCCTATCTGGTTCAATACCTGATATATTCATCCCACCACAAATAAGGGATCATTCATTCAGGACAGATGCAAAATAAAATCACTTCACCCAGGGGGTAATGAGTCTGGATTTCTCTAGGTACCAGAACAATGGAGGCTTACTATTATGTTGAGAAATGTTAAGGAAACCATGGGGTAGAGAGTTAGTACAGGAATGTGGAACTGATGAAAAGTATCAGCCTTGAACTTATGGAATTGCAAAGCTAGCATGTGGACAAAATGCTTATTTCTGTGGTTTATTATATTTCTACGAGATATTTGGAAGGATTCATATATTTATTGTTATCTGGCCAATCTTTCATCCAAATGCAAGAACAGAGCAAATGTCCATTGACAGTTGCTATGCAGATTTTCTTTGTTATATCTTCTTTTCAAAATACATACAATATTCTAAAAAGATTCTTCTCGAAACCACTTTAGGAAAGGTTTAGAACAGGGGTCAAAAACAGGCAAATGGGACTAACTTAAGACAGTCATCTTAGCTCGAAGGGCCAGTTTGGCATGCTCTATGATTCTAGAGAGATTCTGAAACATTAAAGTTGTTGTTATACACATATGAACTCCGGCAATTAATTTTAGTCAAATATTTACAAATGTATATTTTGCTTAAAAACCCAAAAAGTAAATAATCACTTACTTGCATGAATCAATGACATAAACCACATCATTGATGGTAATACTGGTTTCTGCAATATTTGTGGCCAAAATGACCTGGTGAAGAATAATTAAAAAAGACCATTGCACATATATTTGATTTGTTTCACAGAATTCCACTGCTTAATATTTATTGCAAGGATACTGAAAAAGCTTCATCTACCTTGCAGGTTTTTTTGCCAGTACAATCTAGGAATTTGCTAGGTCCTCCGAAAATTCAGTGCTGAATATGGAAAAGCCTATTTTATATTCCTTCTATAGGTCCACAACTCACCCTTTACCCCTCATTCCACCCTCACCAGAATTCATTTTTTTTTAAATTTTATAATTGTAGTTGTACTCTAAATACAATATTATGAACTAATAATAATACAGGTGCACAACCTTTTATCCGAAGATCCAAATAACGAAAACCTCCGAATAGCGGACATTTTTTCGGTCCTTGAAGAAAGGTCCTTGAAAACGTTCATCGAGGGCGGCCCGCAGAGGTGACAGCGGAACCTCCGATCAGTCCTCGAAGAAAGGGGAACTAAATCCCCATTCGTAAAAGAGAAGGTGAGGGTATATTGCGCGGGAGGGGTAATAATTGACAATATGCTGCTGCCTGCCCGCTGAGTTAAAAAAAGTTCCCACGGTAGACTCACGATACACAGTGTATTGTGAGTCTTGCGTGGGAACTTTTTAACTCAGCAGGCAGGCAGCAGCAGATTGTCACTCCCTTCAGTTTCACCCCACCTACACCCCTCTGCTTCCCGGCCATGTGTGTGACCCCTTCCCTCCCCTCTCCAGCTCCCCGCTCATTGCACCAGCGCGGGGGCTTTGCACTGTCTTCACGTCGGCGATGCCAGAATACAGTGCCAGTCACCGGAGACGTCAGGACCAACGGGACACCGACCCCCAGGCCCACTGCAAGCACGGAGATCCCAGAGACCCACAGCCAGCAGCAGCCCAGCCCCGTTCCAACTCCAGAGGAACCTGGGTTGCGGATGACGGGGCGCAGCTCGGGGCGTCGTAGGGGCCCATCGGGAGCGGGTTCCTGTTGGTCCTGACGTCTCCGGCCACCTGCCATCCTCCGGGAACTGTACCGCCCTTGCAGGAGAGTCGGGTTGTTTGCAGTTGCAGAGGGAGGGGGCAAGGGCGGTACAGTTCCCAGTCTCAGCTCCAGTCCAGGGGGGTGGCCGGAGACGTCAGGACCAACGGGACATCGACCCCCAGGCCCACTGCAAGCACGGAGATCCCAGAGACCCACAGCCAGCAGCAACTCCAGCACAGCCCCGCTCCAACTCCAGAGGAACACGTAGGGGCGGAAGCTGATGGTGTGCAAGGTACGTCTTGTTCTTGGGGTGGCGGATGAGGGGGCGCAGCTCGGGCTGTGGGAAAACTGCCACTTGTCGCCGTAGCGGCCCATCGGGGAGCGGCGGATTCCTCTGGAGTTGGAGGGGGAGGGGGGTATTGTGCTGTTTGATCGCCCCCTGCTATCCCAGGGACAGGGAAACACAGCGGCTTTTTAGACTGGTGGGCAATCACTTCCAAAGTTCTGCCCACACAGTCAGTACACCTCTCCTACACTGCATTTCATACAAACATTTATTCTGCAAGAAAAAACTACATTGAAGACTCAAACTCGCGACCGAATAACTGCCAGGATCGAGGCGCAAACTTGCCTACATGCCTAAGGGCATGTAGCCCCGCTAGGGTGACATGAGTGTGAGAGGTGATTCAATGCTGCAGGCACATTTACACTGCATTTCATACAGACATTTATTCTGCAAGAAAAAACGACATTGAAGACTCAAACTGGAGACCGAGTAACTGCCGGGATCAAGGCGCAAACTCGCGACCTTGCAGATATGAGCCGAGCACTCTACCACTGAGCCAGCCATTAAAATCTACGCTAAAAAATTTCCATTCCGAAGGCCGACAAATTCTGAATTACGAAAAGTGTCTGGTCCCAAGGCTTTCAGATAAAAGGTTGTGCACCTGTAATAGTAAATTCACATTCGGATCTAAATTAAAAATATACTGCTGTATCTAACCTTTCTCACTCCTGGTGGTACAGGATCAAACACCCTGCGCTGTTCTTCTCTTGGAATCTGCGAATGTAATGGCAGAATTCTGTATTTGTGGCTTCCTGTTAAGTAGAAAAAGGTTTTAGTGCTTCATAAAATACTTCAATATTTTGCATTAAAAACATACTCCATCTTTAAAAAGTATTCTACAAAATGCTTCAATATGTCGGGTAACTTTCTGTAAGTATTAACATTGATTTTTGTAGTTTACATATACATTTAATAATTAACAAGTTCAAGATTCAGAAACTTATTTGGTTCTAAACTTTGTTTTACTTAGTTATCTTATATCAAAGAATTTTTAGGACAAGGATTATTTCCATATTAAGTTGCATATCAAGATGTCTTAGCTGAACACAATTCGCAACTAGATTGATATCAATCAGGATAGACATAATAGTTATTCTTAGTATTTACTGATCAAGTTTATAAAATTTCAGAAGATAAAATACAACAAAACTACTTTTATTTCACACCTTTCTATGTGTTATGAATAAATGAATATGGCTAATATCTTTTTTTAAACTATGGACAGTAGGAAAACAATAATTACTCTCAAATCACATGTCATAAAAGTTGGACTGAAGATAAAAAACATTATTCAGATCAGTAAATAAACTGGAGAAAATAGCTTGCATAAAAGTAAGATAAGCACAAACCAAAGTGTGAATTAACTTCCAGATGTCTTTGCATGGCAAAAATCAAGTTCCACCCAGGCAAGAAAATAAGAACTGCACCATCTACATTCAATGATTCAATATACTTGAGTAACGCTTCAATTAGTTCAAATGGGGTCTCCTTTTCACTCATCTGCGACAGAGCACGTTTGGTTTCTGGCCCATATTCATCACCACAAATGTTGTTGCAGTTAACCTGTAACAATGTAGACATTATTATAATTCAAAAAAATTGATTCCATTTAAATGAAAAAAAAACTACTACTTTCTTCTAACCAGTTGCTGGTTTTAATGGACAATGTGGAGATTTATATTGATAGTTTAAATATTAATGAAATTCCAGATTTGTTTATACCTCCTCATCATCACCACCACCATCCTCATCTCGGTCCTTTTTCTTCTTGTCCCTCGGAGGAGGAATAAAACGAGTCATCTGGATACCGTCTTCTAAGAAATATTCTGGAATAATCAGCAAAAGTACTTGAGGTAGAAAATTAATCAAGGCAGAAATAACACAAATCTGCCATAATTTGGAATCGAAAAAGGCAGGTCACAGAGTACAAATGGTAAAAATCTGTAGCTGAGGGTTAATACTTTAGGCTGATTTCAACACAGACAAACCCACAAATCAGACAGACGTAACAATTATACATATGCTACTAAGATGTACTGAATTGTTCAAATAATCAATACAGGGATGCATCTAAAATCCAGTCAGTCTTAACATAAAGGGTCAGCCAACTGGGATTGAATTAAGAAACAATTCTTTTACAAAAATATTTGCAAATCTTCAGACATGAAGCGTTAAAATAGATACGAATAAGTCAGTCACATTTGTTACTGTTCTCCTCGGGAGATTTTTCTCCCGAGGAGAACAGAAGATTTTTCTTAGATTGATGTTTTAGAAATCAACTCATTTTCTCACTAAGCTCTCTTTCAACTAAATTACTTTCTTTGTTAACTAAAACAATATGCACACAATGGAGAAAAACACAAAGAGCTGGAGCCATTGTGTGTGTCATGCAACATTTGTGGAGAGAATGGATAGGTGACATTGTGGGTCAGGACCCTTCTCCAGACATTGTAGTTGGAAGGAGAGCTGGTAATGGGGCACGGATGCAACAAATCCTGCCAAATAGATAGAGGTGAGAAGGTTTGAATGGCACATGGATGAAGTGACAAAGGCTAGAGATGAAAAGTAGACAAAGGGTGTTCAGATGAAGAGGAGTGAAATGTAAAGCCAGAGACAGGGATATAGGTGGAAGGGGACGTGGGGAGATGGGCAAGAGAGTGAGAAAAGAGAGCAAGATAGTGGGAGAATGGGTACACACCAAAGTAGGGAGAAGGATTTGGGACACAAGAAAGAGAGAGGGGGAAGGGGAGGGAGATGTTACTTAACACTGGAGAATTCAATGTTCATACCATTTGGGTTGGAGGCTACGCAAGAAAATTTACTTCTCAGACTTTACGTAACATGAACCATTTCCTATGCCCCAAAACCCACCCCAAACCCGCCCTGATGCGTGCCCTTTTCTCCCACACTATCGTCCCCTTTCCCCCCACTCTCTTCCACCTATAACCCTCCCGCTGGCTTTACCTTTCTCTCCTGATCTGGCATTCTTTTTTCTGGCCTTTGTCAATTACTCCACTCATCTGCCAATCAAACCCTCCTCATCTGCACTCACCTATCATTTGTCAGGCTATGTCCAACCTCACCTTTTTTTCCAGGTTTCTCCCCCTTACTACAATCATTGTGATGACCCAAAACATCACATAATCTTTCCCTTGGCAGATGCTGCCTGACCTGCACAGTTAATCCAGCACTTTGCATTTTACCAAGACCACAGCATCTGCAGTTTCTTGAGGCTCACGCACAAACAGAACGTGCATTAAAAGATGCACAAACCAAAATTGTACCTTGAACTTCGAATGTTCTTCCATGCACTTCAATTATTGGACAGTTAAAATAATACTCTCTGAACATGGTCGTGTCAATGGTGGCAGACATGAGAATAACATGGATATCAGGGTATGTTTGGACAACATCACGTAAAACCACAAGAAGAAAATCAGTCTGAAAGAAAATTATGGATAATTTTGATTTACAATATTGAACTGTTCAATACAACACAAAGATTATTTGTGAACTTCGAAAAATAATCAAAGATGTATAATTACACTGGAACTGGGTTAACAAACTCTTCAAATTCAAGGGATATTTGGCACACTCATTGAGAAATGTAAAGTAGGGAAAATCTTAAACTATGAATGCAAGTATCTACAATCAAGCCTTGGTCAAGGTTCAAGACTTTAAATTCAATCCACAGATATATCCCAAACAAGTATGCAGTGAAAATTAATTTAAGCATTTCAACATCACACCTATTTCTCATCGATTAGAAACTTACAAAATTCTTAAGGGGTTGGACAGGCTAGATGCAGGAAGATTATTCCCGATGTTTGGGAAGTCCAGAACTAGGGGTCACAGTTTAAGGATAAGAAGGAAGTCTTTTAGGACCGAGATGAGAAAATCATTTTTTACACAGAGAGTGATGAATCTGTGGAATTCTCTGCCACAGAAGGTAGTTGAGGCCAGTTCATTGGCTATATTTAAGAGGGAGTTAGATGTGGCCCTTGTGGCTAAAGGGATCAGGGGGTATGGAGAGAAGGCAGGGATGGGATACGGAGTTGGATGATCAGCCATGATCATATCGAATGGTGGTGCAGGTTCAAATGGCCTACTCCTGCACCTATTTTCTATGTTTCTATGTCTATGATTGTCCCAAAGAGAAAATTTGTTCTTTTACATTTTGTCAAAAATATCTTGTTGATGTAAAACAACAACCCACCATTACCCACATTACTGTGGTGATTGACAAATAAGTGAGGATCTCTAAATCATGATCTGGCACATACTCATTGGTAATAAATCTTTCGAAGTTCAGGGGAAAAAAATCATATAAACATGAAACTATATTTTTCAGGCTGAGGGAAAACTTATGGATGCAAGATGGCACATAATTGATAAACATCAAGAAATGGGAAAATTGAAGCAATACTGCTAAATCACATCAACCATGCCCTTTATCACATTCACAGTTTGTAACGGCAAAGGGATAGATTCTAAAAGTAATACATGCACTACATTGCTAACTGGTGGCTTGTAAAATCAACAGAATATCTGCAACAACAAAAAAAACCCAAACATGTCGGCAAATTATATTAGCAAGAATAGTGGCAATGGGAGTACGCACTTTCCTAGTCAATAAAAAGGATGTAATTTAAGGTGCTGCAAGGTAATAAAAGAATTACTGCCTCTGGGGGAAAAAAAAGATAAAAAGAATATCACTAATAGACAGAGCCACTAACAAGACATCCCATAAAGAGTTTGTGTACTTACATTAATATCTCTTTCATGAATTTCATCCACAATTACATGACTTATGCCACGAAGGCCAGCTTCTAACTTCCTCAGTAATACACCTAAAATAATATAAAATGCATCATATTTACTAAGAACAAAGTATTACATTGATGTCTATCTTTGGGAAGACTGCAGGGTTTGGTCCTGACCCATGTGATGGTGTAATTTTACTTAACTGCACACTGCTCAAGATCTGTTATTATCTGTCAATGCCACCTCAGTAAAGGCTCACCACATTGAAATTTGCAAGGTATACCTATTGTGAAAAAACAGCAACTTTCAACCTAATCCTTTAGCCAGAAAGACAACAGTGATCATTTATCTTCAATGTTGGACTTTTACATTTCTTCAAGTCTTCCTTCCTGGACTGAAGATGAATTGGTTTCAGTTCACAGGTTGGGAAACAGTGCCATCCAGTTCAACTGACGGCTCTAAAATTAAACATGGATAAATTGCCAAGCATAGAAATATGCATGCCATCATTTAAAACAAGCAAGGGAGGAAATCGCACAGGCTCTAACATTTCTCAATTCGTTCTGGTTGCATATGTGGTATTGGAGGACTGGAAGACCACTCAGATGACACTGGCATTCATAAAAAAGGAAAGAGAATGACAGTTAACTTTGGAAAAGAGAGCCCAGCATCTCTGATGGACATACTATTGGAAAAGTTATGTTGGGCAGGAGCAGGCAGAGTGGCAGAGGCCTAAGTAGATCAGAAAAGTAATTTTTACAAGTTGATTGTGGATATAATGTTCAACTGAGCTCAGTGTGAGTCTCAGTAACAATTTGTACTTAAATGCAGGATCATAAAAAAAGACCAAAAACAAAAGTCTAGAGGAACTCAATGGGTCAGGCTTCATCTGTGGAGGGAATGAACAGACGACGTTTCAGGTCAGGACTATTCTTCACACATGGTCAGGACTATTCTTCACACATGGAGTAAAAAGAAAGGTGGAAAAGAGGCATTGGGGTGGGGTAAATCCTGTCAAGTGATAGGTGGATACAGATGAGAGGGGCAATAGGCAGATGATTGGAGTAAGTGACAAAGGCTAGGGGTGAAAAAAAAGAGACAAAAAAAGATGGTAGGAAAAGGTGGAGTGGAAAGGTTTTTTCTCTCTTTCCCCCCCCCTCCATCACAGTGAGGAATGTGGAGGAGTCACTGGGGTGTATGTTTAAATTAAAATGTATTTTGTGTGTCTTGTTGCTTTTTATTGGTATGACTGTATGGCAATTAAAATTCCTCGTATGTTGCAAAACATACTTGGCTAATAAAGTATGATTATGATTATTATAGACAATAGATGCAGGAGTAGGCCATTCGGTCCTTCGAGCCAGCACCGCCATTCAAAGTGATCATGGCTGATCATCCCTAATCAGTAGGTATGTTGCAAAGCCTACCTGAAGCATCGCTGAAAATCTGTCCCAGCCCGTGTGCGCGATTTTGGTGCCGTTTAGAGCGGGACGGATGCTGTTCAAATCGAGGTTTTTCAGCCTAGTTAATTATTAACGAAAAATCGCTGGAAGATCCCGTAGCTGGAGCTATTTTTAGTTTTAAGGGATTTCTTTACTTGTTATAGCAGGTTAAAAATTAACCTCTAAACCCCCGACAACGGGTCGGATCTCATACAGGGGAAAACGGAAGGTAGGCTGTTTATTTTTACGTTAAAAAGGGCTTCTTAAGATCCCTTTATACAAAGTTTAATGTTGCGAGTAGCTAATTTGGGCCCCATTATATCCCGCAGTATATTTCTGGGCATTTGAGGGCACAAATCTAGCGCAATGCGAACGTTCTAAACCAGCGCGTTCACAGGATCCCACTAGAAAGCTGATTTAAATGGACTTTAATTTATAGCAATTGAACACTAAATTCCTTCCATTTGGCCTATAAATTAATGTAAATGAGATTTAAAAATTATGTTTTATTGTGAATTATTTGTGAATATTATTTGGACACTTAGGCTATTTAAAAATGTTAATCATTTATTAAGAAATGGATAGATGTTTAGATCTAGTAATTGAAGTCTGAAATTAGCTACAATTGGGTAACTAACTAATTATATACTTTAATTTCAGGTCATCCAAGTAAGATTATTTTATATTTGTTTCAGAATGCTTCAATCTATGATAACTGAAAATTTCATTCAGTTCTCTTAATTTTTAAGAAAGTTATGGGCTTTTGACTGTCCACGATCACAGCTTTTTTGTTATGTCCATAGAAAATCAATAGGGAACAAGATGCTAATTTATGAGTATGAAAATGGCCATAACTTTTTAAATACTTGAGATATGAAAGTGAATTAGGTGTCAAATTAAACTTCTTTTTATGCTTTATCTGATGGGATGAATTGCAGACTTGATCTCAAAATTGTGTAACATTGCTATAATCAGTACCCCGTTCCTGCCTTCTCCCCATATCCACTGTCTTTAAGAGCTCTATCTAGCTCTCTCTTATGATTATGAAATTAAAGCTGGAGGGTTATAGTGAGAGGATGGGGGAGGGGAGGGGAAATATGGGACAGATGGCACATGAGCATTTGGACAAGGGAAAAGGACAGGGTGGCTTAGGTAGTAGTGGGAGAAATGTGTGCGCATAGGTGTGGGAGGGGGCAGGCGGTGTTCTGGGGATGTTTTCTGTCCATTTTCTCTATAGATGTTGCGTGACCACCGAGTTCCTCCAGCAATTTGTTTTTTTGCTCAAGATTCCAGCATCTGCAGTTCCTTGAGTCATCATAGTAGACAATTGCCAGTGTTGGCAGTGAAAAATAGCAAAGGAAGAAAGTTCCAGACCACAGAAGCTATTAATGACTAGATTGTCACAAATGTTGCAAACAGAATTGAATTCAGAGAAAAATCAACCAAAGAAAAAGCAGACAACTGGTCCCAACACTTTCTCTGCCATTCAACAGCTAATCTGAGCTCCATTTTTTGTATCAGTTCCATCTTTTAATTCACCTATTTAAAAAACCTTTCAATGGCAGTTTTGGATATACTCAATAACCAAGCCTCAACAGCCTTAGTAGTTGCATCACCCTGCTGCAGACTTCTGCTGCCTCAAACGCAAGAAGAAGAGTTGAAGCACTGCCCTTGAAAGAAGAGATTTCATCTCAGCTCTTGCCTGAATAACCAATGTCTCATTTTAGTTCAGTAAGACAACAACTTGGACATTGTGGTTTGGGACAATCCAAAATAAAGCTAAATTTCAATAACATTTGCTTCCAAAATTAAAACTTTCCCACCGTGAGCCATTCTAACTTTCCCTATATATCTGCATCTTGCACAAGGCTTTCCAATCATAAAAAAGAAACATTAAAGTGACATGGTCTATAAGGACTGACCATGGTAAATTTTACTGTAAGATAACTGTCATGCAAATACCAACCTACAGTACAGAACATTATGCTGCCATGTGGCCTTGGCAATATGGATTCAAATCGAACACTGTAACCACAGCTCTTGCCGAGCTCTTCTCCTCGTTCACAACCAACACGCTCTGCAACTGACACAGCACTAATACGTCGAGGCTGGAAAAGGAAAAAAAATGTAACAGTGAAAGCGTAATGTACATAACTTCCAGTACTAAGGGCTTACCATAAATCATACCAAAACATCTTATGTGTTCTTACAGCAGGCAGTACCTAATCCACTATTGCTTACAAGTAATTTGCTTTTATAGTTGTTTAAATAATTAACTGTCACATTAAAAATAATATACCTTTGTGTAAGAAAAATATTTGTATTTATTCATTTAAATTGTGCATTACAATTGTTTTTGTGTGTTATGTGACCTACGCATAATTTCTAATCAATAGTCATAAAATTGCAAACTGGTGTTCAGTTATTGTTTATCAGTGATCCACATCAACACACACATGGTGAAATCAATCTTTATTCCATAGGCAAACAGGAGCATTCAGCCAGCTGCTCGTGTCTGGCTCCGCTGGCTTGTGTGTGAGTCTTTGTGTAGTACCGTAATGCCATGTGAAGGGTGGCATGCACATATGTGTGGTGAAGGTTATAAATGGCATGAATTAATAAGGGTTAATCTAGTTATTTGGAAACATTTTTTGAAATGGGTGAGAAAAGAGAAAAATATCTTTTTTTTGTGATTCCCAGATATTTCAAGAACCTCTAAATCTTCTAAACTGTTGGGAAACTCCATCACAGTTTCTAACTACACACAAAAAATGGACTCTGTACAAATAAACTTACTCAAACCTATATGAACTGTGGAAAATCAACTCGTATTTAAAACATTATGAGTAGTACAAATTGATCCCAAGGCACTTTGCAGGAATATTATCAACCAAAAGAACAGATGCTGAATCAAGAAAATTGATTTTAATGATTGTTAAAAGTGATCGTTAAAAGGAGAGGTTTAGGATTTAATTTCAGACATCAGGGCTTTGGGAGTTGAAGGTGCAGCGCTCAATGTTGGAGCAATTAAATTTGAGCATGTTCAAAAGGCCAAAACCAAAGGAAGGTGGACGTCTTGAAGAGTAATAAGGTTTAAGAATGTTTAAGAAATAGGAACGGGCAGGAAAGCAAATAATTTGACGAGGAAAATAATTTAAAAATCTAATGTGCTGCTAAGCTAGGAAGCAGTGTGGGTAAATACAAATGTGATGATTTGACTCGTGCCTGGGGGAACGATAGTATACTGGTAGTAGTTTAGAATGGCTTCATATTTAGTAAATAAAGAAACACTAGCGAACAATCTATTAGAATTGTCAGGTCTAGAGGCAGCATGGAGGCGATTTTTAGCAGCAGTCAAGCTGAGACGGGATAGAAAGAAGCATCGTTAAGATTGTGATGACATGGGTACAAAATCCAAATCTCAGTCCAGGATTATGAACAATCTGGTTCAGTTTCCGCAAGTATTTCTCACGCACCTGTGTGACTACAATGTTACATTCGGAACCTTTCCCTTTCTTGATATAATCATCCAGAATGTATTGAGGAACCTGAGTAGTTTTACCACATCCCGTTTGCCCTCGAATAATGATTACTGAACTACAATTGACTGCTTCAAGAATTGCGTCTTCAAAATTTTTGACCGGCAGTTGCTTTCTTTCACTCATTATCTGTGGAAGACACAAAATCCAACTGTCATGTTGAAAACTATTGCACGTTTAAAAATAATTAATTAGTGGGTTCAATACATCTAAATTATTCCAAATTTCTAGTGTTACAAATAAAAATAACATATCAATTTGGAAATATGAAAACAAGGTAAAATATTCACAGGTAGACAAAAATGCTAGAGAAACTCAGCGTGTGAAGTTTCTCCAGCATTTTTGTCTACCTTCGATTTTCCAGTATCTGCAGTTCCTTCTTAAATAAAATATTCACAACTAGCTACATAAAGAAGCACTAAGATTGATAAAAGTGTAGTAAACAAAAAGCTAGAATTTGAGGAGCAATTTAAAAGGAGAAAGAGACATTAGAGCTTTACTTTAAGTCCCAAGTGACACAATGATTAAATTCAGGATGCGCAAAGATTGCAGAAAACAAAGATGTTGCCAGATTGTGAAGTCAGGGGAGTTTTCAGAGTAAATGGGAGGTATGTAGCCTCAATGAGATTTATACTCAAAAACAGAGCCATTGGTAAATCGGTCCAATCCCTCATAAGATTTTGTTTACCTCAGAGAATACTCATTTCTCTCAATTTTAACATGAATCGGTGCATCTAATTCAATATCTCCTCACAGGGTAATCCTCACCCCACAATAAGCGAGTTCGGTATTACGACTGGGCATGGCCAGGTCATAGATCACTCGCGATAAACATTCTCGGCAGCTGTGCTGCTGCATGAATACAGACCCGCGTTTCATCCGTAGTCAGGATCGAACCCGGGTCTCCAGCGCTGCAAGCGTTGTTGAATTGTTACTGGACCATCCCCGTCCCCTCCCGAGTGTCCAATCCCTGTCCGGGTTGACCCTGGATTGACGGGAGTGGCGACCCAGACTTACAGCAGACCTGCCAAGTTTTGTCAGAGCATTTCAGTATTCAAGTACCTGAAAATTAGTATTTTGCTGAGGAAATCAGTATTTTCACGCAGTGCCATTTTGCTGAAAAAAGTGTCATTTTTTATGTGCGGTCATACCCATGGAAGAGTACAAGAATGCATAATTTTGCTACCAATTGACATGTCTTCTACGTACCTTACTTGACAGTGCATTCATTACCATCTCTTTGTATATTGCTGTCTGAACAGCTGCTTCCTGCTTTTAGCACCAGATGCTGATGTAGAAGCCATTTTGGAAGCCTCCCTCTCCCTCCCTTGCTCTCTCTCCCTCCTTCCTCTCTTTCCCTCTCTCTCCCAATCATCCTCCCTCTCTTCCTCCCCCTGCCTCTTTCCCTCCTACCCTCCCTCTCCCCATCCTTTTTTTCTCCCTCCCTCCCACTCCCTCTCTCCTTCTTCCTCTCTCCCTCCTTCTCCCTCTCTCCCCCCGCTAACAGTCTGTGGCCATAGCGCTGTGTGAAAAGCCCATAGCGTTATTTGTAAAGGCAATAGCGCTCCAGCTGGGAGTGCTATTTTTAGAATCCATAGCGTTTAAAATTCCAACGTGTTAAACTGACAGCGCTGTTTAAACCTGGAGCGGGACAGGCAGATCAAAGCTCACAAAAATAACTATCCAGATCTTGAAATTTAAAATACTAATAGATTTAATCTGCTATAATTTTTAAAGATACAGTATGACTTTTTATATCCATGCAATTTTAAGCAGCAAGATGAAACAGGAAGTCGGGCTGATTTTTAAAAAATCCATATTTTACAAAGCAAATCCGTACATCCGTATTCTGATCACATTTCCGTACAAAATACGGAAAATCCGTAAAACTTGACAGCTCTGTTACAGCCAGCGCGGAGAAGAAGTGCTAACTCCAGCTCACTCTGGGTTAACCCTGTCCTGCCGAGTTAACCAACAGCCCTGGACTGACAGGACACTGGCCCGTTGCAGTGGGGGCCCAGGCTTACAACCAGCTCGGAGAAGCGCTAACTCCAGCTCAAGTCTGCCTGTCCCGCCGGGATAACGGACAAGACACCGGCCCGGAGCAGTGGAGGTAGCGCTTCTTCTCCGCGCTGGCTGTAAGCCTGGGCCACCACTGCAACGGGCCAGTGTCCCGTCAGTCCAGGGCTGTCGGTTAACCCGGCGGGACAGGAAGAGTTGAGCTGGAGTTAGCACTTCTGTTCCGTGCTGGCTGTAAGCCGGGGCCACGACTGCGGTGCACCCGTTTCCCTCAGTCCAGGGTCAGCCTGGACATCTCCGGCCGCCCCTAGACAGGGGTGGGACACTCTGGAGGGGACGGGAACGGTCTAGTAACAATTCAACAGTGCTTGCAGCGCCGGAGACCTGACCACAGATGAAACTCAGTTCTGTATACCTGCAGCAGCACAGTAGCAGAGAATGCTAATCGCAAGTGACCTTTGACAAATCCCACCATTCCTTGCATTTTTCGGAATACTGAACTCGATTATTCAATCTTGTAGATTTACACTGCCACTAACTCACGTACTGGACCAATATTGTGCAAAGTGTGGTCTCACCAGTGCCCGATACAACTTTAGCAGGAATTGCTAATTTACTTTTTGGCATCTCTCCAACTGCATGTTGTACCTCTATATCTCCTTCCTGCACCTATACATACAGATGTTTACCGATTTATCACCATAAAATATATTTCCCACATCATACTACCACCTTCTTATTCATTTGACAAACCTGCCCTTGTGCTCATGCCTCACAGGCCACAGTCCCACCTAATCCTCCATCAACATCAGTATAAACTTAGATATGCAACATTTTGCCTTTTCAGTTAAATAATTTATGTAAATTGTGAACATACGAGGGTCCAATATGGATCACTTTACTGTGACACCAAATAAATGACACTGAAAAATGTCCATTAATTTCAATTCTTCTTCATTAACTGATTTCCTATTTCTGCCTCTCTGCCAGTAGATTACCCACAACCTCAGCAACCTTTGTGTTATGAAACAAACTTTTAAGTGGCTTTAAAATTCAAATATGCTACATCCGCAGAATCCACTCCATCCGCAGTTAGGTCATTTGGCCCATCAAGTCTACTCCGCTATTCAATCATGGCTGATCTATCGTTCCCTAATACTCCCTTAACCTCCCATCACTTTCACCTGTCCTCCACACCACTGTGCACCCAACTCCCCACATCAATCACTCTGCTCCTTCACCCCTTCCCCATTGTCCTCTCGAATCCCATGTATCCCCATCCCTCCCTCCAGCTTTACATTCTTCCTCTTCTTTCTATGTCTGACACCCCTTTGTTTCTTTTTAACCTCTAGACTGGTCACTATCTTCACCCATTTGCCAATCATCCCACCCCCCTCATCGTATCCACCAATCACTTGCCAGGCTTGCCCCACACCTCACTTTCCAGCTTTCTCTCCCATACTTTAATCTAGCGATTTCTCTCCCATATCTCTAAACAAACCTAAACCATAATTCTGAGAAGGGTCCCAACCTGAAAGGTCGTCTGTTGATTCCCTCCACACATGCTGCCTGACCTGCTGAGTTCCTCCAGCATTTTGTGTTTTGCTCAAGATTCAAGATGAATTATTAGGTATATTTCAATGAACCAGGTATGTCAAAAAAGGGCTAACTGAAATCAATCAACAGAAACATGTGGACAAAACTGAACAGAATTCAAATTTACTGATAATGAAGTGAAGTAAATGTGTTTGTAACCTGGGAACAGTATCAAGTACGTGGAGAAAGTAATGGATTTCCTAAAATGACACTGTTCTAACAATACTGAACCACTACTCCCTACTTAAAACTACCAGCTCAAAATGAGACAAACAATATCAGAGACAAACTCAAATTGTGAATCAAATCTAAGAGTCCTCAATTAATACAAAATATCAACATGTTATAACAGGCACAATTAAAACTGGCAGGTGATTGAATAACTGGTATTTAAAATTACTAACTGAATAATGCAAGGTGACCATTAAAAATATATAATTACATACATTTTGCAGATTGGTATCATTCTGCATCTGAAAATGTAGCTCATCCTTCAAATCCAGACTGATTTGCTCAGGCGTTGCCTATAAAAAGGATAACCAAGTTATACCAGAACATCTGGCTGTGTCTGTTAAATAACAAATGGGAAAAACATTTGCAAAGCAACCTTTCACTCATAAGATCAGATGAAATCAAAAAATCATGCAGCTGTATTGCTGAGGAAATCGTGTACCATTGACTTTTTACATGTGGGCAATGTTTTTGAGTCGCTCTTTGTTGGATTTGAGATTTGAATGAAGGATGATTACAATTAGCAGCTTGTCTTCGTAAACAATTCAATTATAGTAAAATTGATTCTCAGTGAAACAATGACAGCAAATGTTGGAAAATAGCTGGAGTGGCCAAACGATAATGGATATTTTAGAAGTGGCTTTAATTTGGGGACCCTTGATTGTACAACAATCCATCTTCACCATTTTAACAGATGATGTTGATATATTTAATTAGAACAGACTTTGATTTCATGATAACAATTTCAAGTTTACAAATCAAAATAATAAAAACCATCTGATGAAATGCTTCAAACCTGAATTTTCGAACCTAGTGTGAAACTGGCATCTGTACTGAAATGGGGATTGAGTAGTCAGTATTTCTAAAATGGATTTAAATGTTGTTACATTTACATTACACTGCCCTCTTCGATATAATCTGTACCAAGAATGCCATATTTGATTGGAATATTCAAGCTACATATTGAGGCCTCTGCCTCCATAATTAAACCCCTAGGCTTGTGATTGAACACCTCAATTAAAGATGTCTGTCAGTTAGAGCACGAAATTACACCTCAACCTACAAGATCGTGATATCCATTGTTGTACACCTCAAGCAAAAGATAACATATAATGAAGAACTTCTTTAGAAATTATGGATTTATACAGAGCATGTATTGAACTTACATATGCAAGAGGTCCTTCATCTATGTTGCTGCTGGTCCAAGGATTCCAGTTCACTTGAGGAGGTGACCATGGTACAACTCCTGCAAAGCTCTGTCGCATAGATGGTTCAAAATGGGCAAGCTTTCCAATCGTCAGTGAAACTGGACTCTCTGGGTCTTCGGGCTACGAAATAAAATAATTGCAAATTAATAATGACAATTAGCCTGTGAACACACCAATAAACAAATTAATCATGTGAACTATCAAAATTATTGCTTTGGGACAATTCCTCTATGCCAGCTTCTCTTGTGGGAAATACCTCTGTAAAAGATGAGGAAGTAAAATCATCAAATCTCTTAAATCTTTAAGAAAGAACTGCAAATGCTGGAAAAATCAAAGGTAGACAAAAATACTGGAGAAACTCAGCGGGTGAGGCAGCATCTATGGAGCGAAGGAATAAGTGACGTCTCAGGTCGAGTCCCTTCTTCAGACTAATGTGGGGGTGGGGGGGCGGGAAGAACAAAGGAAGAGGCGAATACAGTAGGCTGTGGGAGAGCTGGGATGGGAAGGGAGAAAGCAAGGACGACCAGAAATCAATGTTCATACCGCTGGAGTGTAAATTGCCCAAGCAAAATATGAGGTGCTGCTCCTTCAATTTGCGGTGGGACTCACTCTGGCCATGGAGGAAGTCCAGGACAGAAAGGTCAGATTCGGAATGGGAGGGGACTTGAAGTGCTGACCCACTGGGAGATCAGGTTGGTTAATGCGAACTGAGTGAAGGTGTTGGGCGAAGCGATCGCCAAGCCTGCGCTTGGTCTCACCGATGTAGAGCAGTTGACACCTAGAACAGTGAAATCTCTTAAATCTGTCTCTAGACATAAAGTCTCTAAACGTCAATTACTTTAAAAAAATCACCACCGCTTGAAGCATTCCAAGCACTTCCGTGATGACCGAGAACCTGAACACACACTTGATTTTGAGTATAATGCAGATAACAGAGGGAATTACAGAGAAGAAAGCTGAGCAATTCATGTGAAACATAATTTAAAATTCTATAAATGATTCACCCTAAATTGACAATCGGCTTCTGAGGTGAAAGTTATGCTCCGTCATTTTCAGTCCTTTCCTTCTTTACTCCTTTCATACATTTGCAAATTCTATCAAAAAATCTATACCTAGACGTCCAACAGTAGCTTTACTAAGAGCAGTCCAGTACAGTCTCATTCAAGTATTCCCATCTCTTCGTGTGGTTCTACTGATCACTCATCAATGATCTGATTATCGACAGGAACATTGTATTAAGTGTGAAAAATCAGTACACTATCCAAATATGTGGCATCACTGCATTAAATACCATCAAAAATGGTAAACTTGATATCACAACACAGAAAACCATGATGTAACATTTTAATCTAATTTTTAATCAAATCAAAACCAATTGGAATAGATTCTCAAGATGTTTTCTTACTCAATTACATATACTTACTGGTGGGGCCAACTGCAATCCCAGTTCATTGATAACAGATTCAAGCTGGCGTTCCAACTCCCCGGCAATATTCACCTCATATGGTTCCACCTGA
This sequence comes from Leucoraja erinaceus, assembly GCF_028641065.1. NCBI lineage: Eukaryota > Metazoa > Chordata > Chondrichthyes > Rajiformes > Rajidae > Leucoraja > Leucoraja erinaceus. Next base: position 47,588,050 of record NC_073386.1, read on the forward strand.
AGAACAAACAATACTAACATTTAAATCTGTTTGCCCGTGATTATGGTATCATAAACAATTACACTTTAATGCAAAACAAAGGTTACATGCTGGAGTTAGATAAAAAGCAAAGTATGGCACAAAACCATTCTTGAAGTAGTTGACGTTACTGTGCATTTTGCAAGAACTTTAATGTTGCATGGAGCTAGAACCCAAGTGATCCTGGTCGGGCATTAACTGCTGCATTTTTCAACGTAACATCCATAAATAATTATTTTGTGAGTCATTAAGTTACATACTTTTTCAGTCTCTTTCTTTTTTGTATGTCCAGTGAAAGCTTCAAACACTCCTAGATGGTAGAGCTGTCGGACCAATGACAGTGCACATGATTGTGCGGCCAGCTTCTTGTTTGAACCATGTTCACGGGCTGTGATTTCTTGAGGGAGAGAATGATAGAAAGTTCAAATTCATACGTCAGCATGGCTTGCTTATTTATTGATCAGCATTTTTATTTTTTCAGACTTTCCAATCTGCTAACTCAATAAAAGACAGATAAAAATCAGGTCAGGCAATAAGATGCTCAGATTATCATTTGCAAAGTTACACTATCACTGTTTTTTGATATTTTACCATTTCAGATATACTCGAGTACTAATCCTCAAATGTTTTTTTTTAGAATTTGGTGATGACAATCAAAAAGAGCTCTTAAATTAAACAGGAACTTACTTTTCAACCACCGAAAAATAATGTAACATTAATTTTCATGGCAGTTGCCTTCTGAAATATTGCTAATATTTCCAAATATTCCATATAATTCCAAACCAATTCACTTTAAATTGTGACCGACACCTTGCTTTACAAAATCACAATCAATAATCAAAATTATTCAGCTGACTAAATTCAATACCAATTTCAGTTAATGCAGTTTTGATAACTAGGATAACAGATTGTCCAGTCAGGATATTTCACTGGCATTATCAGTTTATTATGGGAAATGATTACAATAATGCAATGTAATTAGTAAGAACGTTCTAAAAACGGACCATGGGGGGGGGGGGGGGGGGGGGAAATGATGTCCTTTATTGCCGATTATCCACAGTAAACGCGTAAGGGATTTATTCCAACCACCCAGCAGTCACTCTGTGAAACAACGAGCTGTTTTCAAATGAAAAGTTATTTTTAATAGCTCAAAATTTATTTTGTTACTGCTAATAATATTTAAGGCTGTTTGTAACATTGTATAACAGTTAGATGTCCATTGAAGCAATTCCTTGTCCATTTCAATTCCTTGTCAACTTCGATAGTCTCCAGTGTAACAAGCAGCCTGTGTTCTTAAAGAGACAGTACATTACAACCAAAATCCATAAGAAGTCTGTAATAATGAGGGTTCATTGTAACTGAATGAAAGCTTGACATTCTTTGCAATCTTCAGGGCCTGTCCGACTTGGACGACCTAATCCATGAGTTTAGAAGATCCTGGACAAGTTGAAAAAAATGTCAAGGTCGTGTTGACTCGCCGAAGTAAAAGACCTCCTACGACCCGTCTTGACCTCAGTATTCCACACCTAAGACCAACTACGAGTAGCTACGAGTGGAAAATGATCACATGATAACATGATGGCATGTTTGTATTTTTTTCTCGGGCCAATTACCGACCTACGACTGCACAGGGAGCAGATCACGACCTACCTACGAGTAAAAAGTATCAATTTTTTCCATGCCAACCTTTTTTTACTCATGGACATTTTTTATCAGGCTGGAAAAAACACCGCAACCTACTTGAGGCCACGATTACGCAGAGACCACACTCGAGCATGAAGGAGAGTTACGAAGACCTCCTACGACCTTGTGGCGTCCATGCTGCGATTATGAGTCAAGGGCAAACTCGGCAGAGGTCACCAATTAGGTTGTGAAAGTGGGACAGGGGGTTTATGCTTCTAGAGGTACAACATATTTTTCAAAGATATGTACAAAGGAAAATAAAACGAGAACAAATACCAAGTACATCCTTTAATACCAAGTACATATTGATGGGAATTTGCCTGGTCCAAAACCCAAGGATAAAACAATGCTAAACTAATTCTGAAGTGGATAGAAACATAGAAAATAGGTGCAGGAGGAGGCCCTTGTTGGCCCTTCGAGCCAGCACTGCCATTCATTGTGATCATGGCTGATTATCAACTATCAGTTACCCGTGCCTACCTTATCCCCATATCCCTTAATTCCGCTAGCCCCTAGAGCTCTATCTAACTCTTTTAAATTAATCCAGTGAATTGACCTCTACTGCATTCTGTGGCAGAGAATACCACAAATTCACAATTCTCTGGGTGATGGCCAAAACTGGGAGGTGCGTGTTTCTGCACAGGGAGCAGAATACTTCCTATTCCTTTGATTATTACGTTTTTCTGTTTCATTTGCTGGTATTAACGTGCCATATGCCATGATCACCCATGTGGCAATTCATTCTTAACAGCAGAATGTGAATTATGATATCTTTATTGCACAATGCAGCAAATGTGGGACAAACAAACCTACACTCAACATTCAAAATGAGACACTGTCCAAAATTCCATCATAAAACACAAAATCCCACCCAATACTATAAATCATGAGTACAAACCTCTATCCAACAAGAATCTTGCCTTCAAGTTACTGCTGCCTAAAAGCACATTTTCTTTTTACTCGTGCATTCATCAAATGTTGACTCAAGTGCACTCCTTCCCAAATGTTAGTCCTGACGCAAGCTCCTGATATTGTGCTAATCATCTACATTTACTCTGGTGGGTATTTTCTCGTTTTTAATTCATTAAGAGTTGCCATTTAAATAGCTCAGCACTTACCAATGTACAAAACAATAAAAGACAATGTGACTGACAGGAACATAGTGTTTACTAATTTTTGCAAAATTTCTTTATTGAAAATTAATAAAACATAAATTGTCTACTTCTTTTATTTCTTTTAATTCAATTCACCTCCACAACTACAATCTTCACTAAAGTTAAAAATTCTGTGCTGCCCTGCAGAAATATTCTCTCAGTTTTATTCTCAGTGTACTTCATTTGTTAATTCATATGCTACGTTAAAGTCCTTGAGAAACTTTTAAATCAGCAGTCAAGTTTTGATCCCCAATCATTTGAACAGCTTCCATACAATCTTTATTATCAGCAGCTGTTCACGTCAAAATTTAAGTGGCTACTTACTTCTGCCCAGCTGTCTCACGTGAATAGACATCTCTGCAATAAAACTCCTGCAATGACATGCACATCATCAAATTAGCTCCATAATTTTAGCACTTCTACATTCATGATTATACCAAATTGTAAAATAAATTCCAGAAAAGCACACGACATTTGATTAAACTGTTAGAAATATTTTTTTAATTTATGATTTAAGAAGGAATGCAAGACTGCAAAGTTCTCATTTTGCAGCAGTGGTCACAAACTCTTAAGGTAAGTTTTAAACATACAATATATTCTACCTTTTGATGAGTACCTAAATAAACCAGATCAATACGCAAAGCATTTTCACAACAAGCACAATTAATTTTAACAAAGTGATAGGAGTATTTGGAACAATGCGTTATTGATGGCACATGTTACACTAGATAGTAATTAAAGATGAAATGTTTATACTCATAATTGCCCATCAGGTGACTTTCTAATTTGGACCATGGGAGATGGGAGAAAATCCAGGGGAGCCTCAGTTACAAACACCGGCACACCTCAAGGGGAACAAGTATAACAAAGCACTATAGCCGTTTACTGCAAAAATATCAAATTGCAATAGAAGAAAATCAATCAAAATTAAACACCAAAATTCTGAGAGTTTATGGTTAATTTCTGGGTTTACGTCAATACATTTTTTTGCCTAAAACTCAGGGTATCCATCACCTACAACTTAATTTTAAACCTCCCATGCACAGTTTGATCTTGTTGAATATAGCAGTTTCCATCATCCACACTTTGGCCATTATAAACAGAAAATTTGGGTGGGGACATTCAGATATAAAGGATTTAATAAACCATAAACATTTGAGAATCCACTTTGCACCTGCGTAGGAAACAAAATAGATGACTGATGCAATGAATAAAACAACGCTAAATCGAAAGCATCGAATTTCCCAGTTTGAGGAAGAACAGTGTGCTCTTAACACTGGAGCCCAATTTTTTATTTTATAATTCTGCATTACTATTTGGAGGCAATTGCCCACTAAACCACATAATTAGTCAAGAGAGATTTTAATTATAGAGACAATCTGTAAAACATGCACAGACAAAAATAAAATTGTGATTGGCATGCAGGTTTTAAGCTGCACAAAGAATTTCTTCATTTAATCGACTACAACCTGTAACTTTGAACAAAATATCAACAGGTCATATATAACAAAAACATTCATGCGTTTAATACGAAATAAAACGGCCTTTAACATTGGTAATAGCATTTCATAAATGATTAATTTCAACTACACATTAGTATTTAAATGGAAAACTGTTGAGCTGGAACTAGTTTGCTTTTCAGACAATCCCATTTAGGAATCTTATTATTCAAATGCTCTGATGCCTTAAACATATGCATCAATACACAAGTTATTGGTATGCATTTTCGAATACATCAAATGATATGACCGAAAGGTTAATTTTCAATTTACCACTCTGGCCAGGAAACAAGTTCTTGGTATCCACAGTTTTCCTTTGTTACTTTACTTAACATGCTTCTTTTTATCTGTGCAACTCACTTCCGATCCTATATTTGGTCAACTGAGATCAAGCACAGCACCTTCACGATTCAGAGAAGCCTGTTTATAGGCCCAATATCCACCATTCTTGGATGCCAGTATGTTTCTCTGCCAAGCTCAATAAAGTTCCAATCTCCATCAGCCCTAGGTCCCCTAGAATACCTACAGGAAAAGTGACACCAGAAATCAATAGCTGTGTATGATTGCTTTGACCATTATCCTACAATGGAAGGATTCCATGTGACAGCTTAGTGCGGCCTAAGCAACGTCACATGTTTGCAAGAGAGATTTCTGGTGTCACCGCACTCCCATGAGAAATTAAATAAGGGATGGACAGATTTGTCACTTTAATTCAGAAAATTTATATCAACATTTTATTCATTACAGCAGTCAAAATATCTGCCACAAGATAGACTGTAATTTTGGAAATTAGCGAATACAGTAATTTAATAAAAACATGACAGTACATTCACCCCAATGAGTTATTACAATTAATTTATAGTGATATTAAGATAGAAAATATCGGCAGTACTCAGCAGGTCAGGGATCATCTGTGGAGAGAGAGGCAATTAACATTTTGAATCTATGACCTGTTGGAAGTAGATAAGTTAGAAAAGTATAGGTTTTAATATGCAGCAAAGTAGAACAGGGGTGAGAAGGAAAAAAATGTTAGGCTGAGAGACAGAAGGAATTATTGATTATTAGTCAATAATGCAAGGTAAAATAAGAATGGATACACTGTTTAAAGGGGACATAAATGAGGCGCAAAAAATAATTTGAAATCAAATGCAAATGGAATAACTCAGCAGGCCAAGCAGCATCTGGAGTCATGGATAAGTAGCGTTTCAGGTTGGGACCCTTCTTCAGACTAATTGTGGGGATGGGTGTGTTAGAAAGTTGGAAGAGGGAGGGTCAGAACAAAGCCTGGCAAGTAAAGGGTGGATACAGATGAGGGTTTTTTTTAAATAGGTAGATGGTTAGATCCATTGCCAGAGATGAAAAGACAAGAGGTGTGAGACTAAAGGATTGCAGAATAGCAAATTGTGAAGCTAGATGACGGAATGTCGGTAAATGGGAGAGGGAAGGGTGAAATAGGAGCAAGTCCAGGTGGGACACAAGGGAGAGGGGGAAAATAGGGGAGAGAGGGGGAAAATAGGGTGAGGTGGGTGGTTACCCCAAATTTGAGAATCCAATGTTTATACTCTTGGGTTATGCTACTCAAGCAGAATATGAGATGCTGTGCCTGTTATTTCCAATGTGGCCTCACTCCAGCAATGGAGTCAGCCCAGGACAGTAAGGTTACCATTCCTATACTAACCCTTCTGTCCTGGACCGCTTCCATTGCCAGAGTTAGGCCACATGCAAATTGGAGGAACAGCATCTCATATTCCACTTGGGTATCTTACAACCCAACTCATTGAATTCTCCAATTTTAGATAGCTACTAAACCATTCTCCTCTCCTCTGTGCCCCACCTGGACTTACACATATTTCTCCCTTGACACCTACATTTCTCCCTCTAGTTTCATAATTTGCAACTTCAATCCTTTTCTCACACCTTCTATATTTTCATGTGTCCAACCATCTGCTTATCAACGTTACTCCCCCCATTCACCTGTATCCACCTATTACTTACGGGACTTTGTCCCGCCCCTTCTCTCGTCCAGCTTTCTTCCCCCTCCAATCAGTTTGAAGAAGGGTCCTGACCTGAAAAGTCACCGATCCATGTTCTCCAGAGATGGAGTTACTCCAGTAATTTGAATCAGAAGTTAATAGTGTTCCTCAGACTTACCCTGAGCTTCTTTGGATCAGCATAGACAAAAAATGGGAATATGAAGAATAGGCAAATAGAAGCTCAGGTAATCCATGTGAACTGAAAAAAGACATTTGCAACCAGCAATGGGGCCAAGGTGTGCCTCTTTGTGCATTATTTGAAGCAATGTTAAAGTCCTAACAGAGCTCCTATCTCTGTCTCTTTTCCAAGACACTAAAAGCTGTAAAACTACTTTGTACTTTGGGTCTGAATAAAGAATCATCAAATTTGTTGCCATTTTCCCTTTTTTTGTTCATCTTCATACAATCTCCTTCTTTCTATGCTTTGTTAACCTGGCACCATTTTCCAATGACGTCAGAACTTTGCAGTTTCAATGAGGAATTTAACAATTGCAGCTAATTTGGGCAATTTCATTTTCCGGCAGTAATCTCCCTTAGTAACTGCAGATATTGATCCTTGTTTCCTAAATACATCTTCTCCATACCTTTGTTTCTTTCTTTGTCTCATTATCACTCTTCTGTTGCTTACAATATTTCCCTTCCTATCATTTAATTTTTTATGCCTTACACTTTTGTTCTCTCCATCTCTCCCTTAAAATTTGTTTGTCTAATTTTTCATCATTCTGTTCAATGGTCATCAATTTGAGTCTAAATTGTTCCAGTATTTTTTTTCCAGATTTCTAACATCTGTAGTATTTTTCTCCTTACACCAACAGACTAAAACGTGAGCGGGTGTTGAATATTTTGCACCAACAAAGTTTACAATCTGAAGACCCAAGTAACTGCAGAAGTTGGAATCGTGAGCAAAACACAAAGTACTTGCGGGGCTCAGCAGGATAGGTGGCATCTGTGGAGGGAATGGACAGGTAATGTTTTGGGTTGGGACCCTTCTTCAGGACAGGGGATTGGTGGGAATGGGACAAAGCGTGGCAAGTGAACAGTGGGAGAGCAGTGGAAATCAGAGGGGGAGTGATAAAAGAGGGTTTTCACTGAACTCCAGTCAGAGCGAGGAGAACTTCTTCATAGTGAGAATTCTTTATGGAGATTTGGTAACGGAGCAGTAAAATGGACACACTGGGAACTACAGATGCTGGAATTGTGAGCAAAATACAAAATGCTGGTAGATGTCATCAGATCAAGCAGCAGCAAAACACAAAGAACTAGAGCAGAATTGCAAACATTTGTAACCTCTAAACATAACAATCAACTTGGATGATTCGTCAACAGATCTCTGCTGTTTGACTCAAGAAAGTCACCCCCCTCCCAATGGGAATCACCCAGCTGCAGTATAATGACGCAAGAGTTGAGTGAAATTTTCTGATTTTCATCCCCAATTTACAGATGTCTACTACAACATAGAAGTGCTCTTAGCATTCATAGGGGTACCAGGTTATTACCCCCTAGAAAGCTGCGTGTAGCAAGGCAGGCTGGCTGAGAAACATACTGGTACCATAACCATGACATACAGAATAATTTGTATGTAATTTACACAGAAAGTTTCATGTGTAACCAGTCACATTTTTGTCATTCAAGTTTTAAAAGACCTGCTTATACTGGCCTTTTCACAGATCAGTATACAATACATTATTTTGATTTTTGCCCTTTTGGTATAAAATGATAGGAGAACTATAGACACAAGGAATTAGATGATGGTTTTCAAAAAAATACACAAAGTGCTGGATGAACTCAGTGGGTTAGGCAGCATCTCTTGAGAACATGGAAGGGCGACGTTTCAGGTCTATCTCGACCCAAAATATCACCTTTCCAAGTTCTCTGGAGATGCTGCCTGACCCGCTGAGGTACTCCAGCACTCTGCCTCCTATTTTTGTTGTTGGAGAACTGTACTCTGAAAAATCTATTTGAATTGACTATCAGTTAAATTAGTCAATTCTTCTTCTTTCATATTGAAGTATTCAAAACCAGTTAAAAGACAATATCCAGGAAATACAATGAAGGCATTGATAGCAAGGCTAGCATTTATTATTCATCCCTTACTGCCTTCAGAAAGTGGTTAGACATCTTCTTAAACAGCTGCAGTCCTTCTAATGAAGGTAATAAAAATAAAAAATGCTTGAAACACTGAGCAGGACAGAAGATTCTTCATCAGAATTATGACCTAAAATGTTGCTTTTTCCAAATATGCTGCCTATCCTGTTGATTGCTAGAAGTATTTTCTACTTTTATTTTACATTTTCCAGTATTTTGTATTAATTCTATATTTTAGATTTTTAGTTTAGTTTAGAGATACAGCACAGAAACAGGCCCTTTGACCCAACATGTCTGTGCCAACCAACGATCCCCATAAACTAGCTCAATCCTACACGAGGGACAATTTACAGAAACCAATCAACCCAACAAACCTGTACAACTTTGGTGTTTGGGAGGAAACCAGAATACCATGAGAAAACCATGCGGTCACAGGGAGAACGTACAAACTCCATACAGACAGCACCCTTAGTCAGGATCGAACCAGGACCTCTGGCGCTGTAAGGCAGCAACACTACCGCTGTGCCACCATGCCGTCGTCACACTTTCTGATTTTAATCTTTGGATGAAATACTCCATCAGTGCTTCTGGATTGGGTGTTTCCAAGATTTAGGCCCAAAGGCAACTTAAGTCGAGATAATGTAAGTGACTAAGAGTCATCAAGGCATACAGCGTGGAAACAGACTCTTCGGCCCAACTTGACATTTAAGGCTAGTCTCATGTGTCTGTTCGAGAGAAACCTTCATGAGTTGGCAGAAAACTCAGAAGCCCCCAGCCTCTGACCTGCTCTTGTAGCCAAAGTATTTTCATAATATTTCACCCCCATTAACTTCCTTGAATTTCCATTGACTAAAATGTATCTGGTTTTAATGGAAATTCAAGGAAGTTAATGGGGGGGAGAGGGTGTGGGAGGAGGGGGCATTGTGCTTTGTGATAGCTGAATGTCAAAGGTAGCTGCCATAATCCAAATACAGAATTTAGGCCAAAATAATCTAAGTAAATTATGTAACCTAAATAATACAAATCCAACATCGAATAGTTGCTTGGGTTTACATATCACTTCAGACACAAATGAAGAAAATTAAAATTTCTAGTCTATTTACATTCATTTAACATTATGAATTTTACATTATATCAACTTTGCATTCGCTATTGTGTTCAATAATATTATATGTGTTTGGTTCATTATGCTACCATCTTCTTTGGCATTCTTTTTCTTGATGACCATTATAAACCACTGCATGACATGACAGTGGTCAAATGGTCAGAATGTTTTTAAAGTATTTCTGCACTTAACATAACATTATCTAAGTGGCATTGGGGTTGTCTGGAAGAGGATTCACCCATATTTCCATCTCTGTCAATGCAAAGTTCAAGTCAAATGGGTAAAATACAGAAATATTTAGATTTTGCTCTCAAATATATTATATGTTGTTTTAGCTATCTAGAAAATCTGCATCAGACAAATCAATCGTGCACATAAAGTAACCAAGTGCCAAAAGTTGATAATTAAGAAATGCAAGAACAGTTTGAAATTTAATGAGATGCATTTTCCTTTTATCATTAACTGTTTATCCCAGCTCTTAAGTGGCGCACTGTTTATAACACCATCTGTTCTACTTTTGGGATGTTAAGTTCCAAGATTTTAGATGTAAACAAACCAAACGATGAAGGTGTGAATTACGAGTTGGGTGTATCAGGAAAATATATTAAATGATATATTTATTACAGTAAATGAGAAAGGAATATTTAACAAATTAAATATATTTGTTAAACCTATACAAAAACCTAACATGAAGTGTGGTCAAGCCGTCCAACAAAACGTTAAGTAAATATCAAAGGAAGAAGCTAAAAATGTTGGGGAAAAAAGCAGAACAAAATACTTTAGATGTCAAGAAACTGATAAAGAAAAATACAGCATACCGCAAAACTAATTGAGGAAAAAGGACTGCAAATGTTTCTGTAAATATGCAAATAAATTAGAAGTAAATCAAGCCTCTTACAGATTGAGATACATGAAACTGCAATGGAGAAGAAGAAAACGGCAGAAATCAAACCAATATTTTGGTTATGGAAGAAAACACAGAATACCTTGGGGGGGGGGGGGGGGGGGGGGGGGGGCAAGTTGGGGTTGAACGAGGAAAATAAAAACGAAATAAATCAAGATTAGTTAAAATAAAAAACACCAGAGAAATTAAAGGAGCAAAGAGCAGATAAATTACGACATTGCAGAGGCTGGCATTCAAAATTTTTGAAAGCGGTGGTAATTATTCTGGTAAATGTCAGCTTTCACAATTCTGCAGCTTATTGAACGGTTTCATAGATTGAAAAATCACAAACGTAATTCTACTAATTATGAAAGGTGAGAAACGCAAAACTACTACCACTTAACGATATCAATCGTTGAGAAATCGCTAGAACCCGTTATTAAGTGGGATTTAACAGCATATAAAAGCAAAATAATTGGATACGGTTGAATGAAGAAAAGAGAAATAATGTTCGGCAAATCCAACAACAATCAGAACAAGTCCTATTTGGGTTGAGGTGCTGCAGATTTGTGCAGAGGGGTGCTAGCCTTTCAGTTTGCTGATAAAACATCACATGATTGTGCAGAGGATCCAGAGTGGCTTCAAAGAGATAAAAGCAGGCTGAACTAATGGAAAATAATACAGCAAATGGAATGGAATGGAAAAACTGGAAAATCAGAGTACTTAACAAACAGTAAGATTGAAAGTTGTGGGGGGATCAGAGAAAGTCAACATACAGGCAATATTAATTAGGGGGTCACATGGATTTTGGTCTTTACTACAAGAGGATTACATGCAAGAATAAAGAAGCCTTAATGCAATCAGGGACTTGCTTAGATGGCAATCAAAATATCATGCACAGGTCTGGAAGGATACAGTTACATTTAGAGGTAATAGAACAATTGATTTCTGAGATTGGAGAGAAGTTGTACCAATGGTAGCTGTGTGGAATGAGCTTCCAGTGAAGGTGGTGGAGGCAGGTTCGTTTTTATCATTTAAAAATAAATTGGATAGTTATATGGATGGGAAGGGAATGGAGGGTTATGGTCTGAGCGCAGGTATATGGGACTAGGGGAGATTATGTGTTCGGCACGGACTAGAAGGGTCGAGATGGCCTGTTTCCGTGCTGTAATTGTTATATGGTTAATGTAAAAAGAGGTTAAACTTATGGCAACTGGCACAAGGCTTCATGGTGGCGCAGCGGTAGAGTTACTGCCTTACAGCGAATGTAGCGCCGGAGACCTCGGTTCGACCTCGACTACGCTGCTACGGAGTACGGAGTTTGTACGTTCTTCACCTGCGTGGGTTTCTCCGAGATCTTCAGTTTCCTCCAAAGACGTACAGGTTTGTAGGTTAATTGGCTTGGTAAATGTTAAAATTGTCCCTAGTGGGTGTAGGATAATGTTAATGTGCGAGGATCGCTGGCTGGCACGGACCCAGTGGGCCAAAGGGCCCATTTCTGGGCTGTATCTCCAAACTAAAGTAGCGGCCATATACCCTTCTTGTTTATGCTAGGCTCTTATGTTGGCTGTCGTATATTGGATAATAGTTCACCCAAAAGCTATGTAGCACTCTTGTAATATTGCAATGTTATTAGCCAAGAAAAATAAATCTCCGGAGTAGAATGTCAACCTGCTGCTCAAATCAAGGGTGAATATGCTAGAATAAACCAAGTATAAGCATTATAAAAATGTTTACGTTAAAAAAAGTATATTGATCCAATCGCTCACCAGAGCTAGGTTACTTTACTTATTATTTTCTCTGGATTGCATTACACGTTATTTCCACTTCAAACAAAGCAATATACCTATCACCTTCTTCAATGTGGACTGATTGAAATAGCAATAGATATATATCTGTGTACGAAGGAACTGCTTCGTACACAGCTGGTTTAAACCGGGTGGCGCCAGCAATGGCTGCCTCGCCAACTGATGTCTGTCCTTGTTGTTTTATAGTATGTGTTAAATGTATAGTTTAGTGTTCTTTAGCTTGTTTTATGTGGGGGGTGCGTTGAGGGAAACTTTTTTAAATCTCTTACCTCGACGGGGATGCGATTTTTCCCGTATCGTATCTCTGTCCACACTGCGGCCTAACATCGTGGAGCCGGCGGCCTCTTGCTGGAGTCAGACTTTGTGAGCCTGCAGGACTTAACATTGTGGAGCTGGCGATCCCTTTGCCTGGGATCGACCTCAGGTGCTCCAACCGCGAGAGCCTGCGGACTTTAACATCGTGGAGCTCGTGGTCCCTGGTTAGAGACCGACTTCAGGGGCTCCAAGCCGCAGGAGCTTCGACCGCCCGACGCAGGAGCTATGATCACTGGCTGTGGGAGCTTTGATTGCCACGACGTATGGTACGACCGTGGGAGAATAAAGAGGGATGAAGATTAGACTTTATTGTCTTCCATTACAGTGAGGAATGTGGGGAATCCGCTGTGGTGGATGTTTATGTGGTCGTGTGTCTTGTTGCTCTTTTCAGTATGGCTGTATGGTAATTCGAATATCACTGTATTGGTACACGTGACAATAAAAGACCTTTGAACTGAAGATAAATACAAAATGCTGGAGTAACTCAGCGGGACAGGCAGCATCTCTGGATAGGAGGAACGGGTGACGTTTCGGGGCCAAGCCCTTCTTCAGACTGAAAGTCACGAGAAAGGGAAACGAGAGATATTGACGATGATGTAGAGCGATATAGAAAGAATGAAAGATATGCAAAAATGTAACAATGATAAAGGAAATAACCCAGGGATATAAATATTGATTTATCTTTAATTAACCCCTGCATTCTCTCTCCCCAGCTTTTCAAGTCACACCAGCTTTTCATTCTCACCTCGCTACAGCTAACAATGACTAGTTTCCTTTATCATTGTTACTTTTTTGCATATCTTTCTTTCATTTGTTCTATATCTCCCTACATCTTCGTATATATCTCTCGTTTCCTTTCCCGTGACTTTGTCTGAAGAAGGGTCTCGATTCCAAAACGTCACCTATTCCTTCTCTGCAGAGATGCTGCTTGTCCCACTGTGTTACTTCAGCATTTTGTGTCTATCTTCAACATAATATATCGATAGCAGAAATCCAATCGTATTTCTGAAGTAGGGATTAATAGGATCGCATGAAATGAAAACCTTGAACAGAATTAATGCAGAATTCCTCAAGTTGATTACTCCCCAACCAAAATATGTCAAACCTGTTGTGATCAGGTCCCACTTGAGCATATTTATAGTCAGCTTGAATCTTCTCTTTTTGGAAGAATTGATTGAGCTGAGCTTTGGAATTTTCAAGTGTCCAGTTGCCATGAAGACCAGCATTCAGATCCAACCCTTCAGACTCCAGAGTCTAGAAAAAAAAGTTATTGTTTTAGAGATATATACAGAAATAAAGTAAAATTTTAAAACAAAGATATTGGAAGTAGATATTTGATCAGGCAGCATCAATAAAGGGAGAAAAATTATCTGAAAACTTTTTCTTAGTATTGGTTGAACACTGAATTTCCGGAACCCTTGGCTCCAGAACCTTTCTGGATTATCAGATTTTCTGGACTAACAGGTCATATGATAATGAAAGAACAATACGTCTCTAACCCGCAAATGACACCCCTCTCGTGTCTCTAGTCTAAAGCACCATGGAGTGCCAGAAACATAAATAAAACAAATATAAAATGTAAACTGAACGTGATTGGAATGGCCTGCCGACCCATCCCCAGCTCGTATCGTCTCCCCGGCCATTTAGAGCCCCAGTTTCCGACCCTACTCCCGGCCCACAAGGCGGACCAGGTGGGTCCTTCTTCACCGAAAGGAAACAATGTGTTGGAGTAAATCAGGGGGTCATGATCTCTGGAGGGGTGGAAGATTGCAACCTTCACGTGATCCGCCCTGTTTTGGCGAATGCAACAAAGTGCACAATCAAATAAGATCAAATAGAACAAGTTGTCCTACAACTTTAGGCTGTGCACGCCATACGCAAGAAGAAGATGATCTCTGGAGAACACAGATAGGTGACTTTGGGACCCTTCCTCAGGCTGATTCATTCATTTTTTGTCGTTTCACTTTAAAACCAGGTGCCAATGCCATTGGTCTGCACTGGCGAGCCCATCTTAATCCATTCACACAGCTGATGTTGCGACGCATGTTATAGCCCCTGGCGACAGCACTTTCTTTGGGTCTCCGCCCCCTCCCCCTTCTCCCCCCCTCAATCGCCGACGTACTCCACCTTATAAGCAACAGCAGATGAGGGGGAGGGAGCCCTACAGCGACCAAACGCGTTCGATCAGTTGGGGCACACTGAAGAAAACATGAGCCTCAACAACAGCTGTGTGAACCGGTGAAGAAGGGCTTGCCGGTGCAGACCAGCAGTACAGCGTCAAGTTTTAAAGTGAAATGACACACAATGCTGAAGTAACTCAAGTCAACTGAATCAGTCTGAGGAAGAGTTCCGATGTCACCTATTTTATTCTCTAGAGATCCTGGCCCGCGAAATTACTGCAGCACTTTGTCCATTCGTGAGTGCACTTTGCGAATCGGGAGTGGGGACGGAAGCCGGGGCCAAGGAAACGATGCAGGCTGGAGATGGTCAGCGGGTCCGTCCGCTATATCTGACATCTGTTATAAGGCTTACTGTCTAGTCTATGAAAAACAGTTAGGAGAGGATTGAGAGCATAGTGGCGAAAACAAAGGCTTACTGTCTAGTCTATGAAAAACAGTTAGGAGAGGATTGAGAGCATAGTGACGAAAATGTTTGAGGATTATATGCTGCTATATAATGTTATATACAGCATATAATCCTCCAACATTTTCGCCACCTCCAAAGGGCTCCCACTACTTCCCATCTCCATCCCTTTCTGCTTTCCGCAGGGACCGTTTCATCCGAAGCTCCCTGGTCAACCCGTCCCTTCCCACCCAAACCATCCCCTTCCCAGGTATTTTTCTTTGCAGCCGCGGGAGATGCAACACCTGTCCCTTTACCTCCCCCCTTGACTCCATCCAAGGACCCAAACAGTCTTTCCAGGTGAGGCAGAGGCTCACTTGCACCTCCTGCAACCTCATCTACTGTATCCGCTATTCCAGGTGTCAACTTCTCTACATCGGCGAGCCCAAGCGCAGGCTCGGCGATCGTTTCGTTCAACAACACCGCTCAGTCCGTCTTAACTTACCTGATCTCCAGGTTGCTCAGCACTTCAACTCCCTCTCCCATTTCCAATCTGACCTTTCTGTCCTAGGCCTCCTCCATTGTCAGAGTGAGGTCCAGCGCAAATTGGAGGAACAGCACCTATTTCACTTGGGTTATTTACACCCCAGTGTTATGAACATTGGCTTCTCTAACATCAATTAGCCCTTGTTTTCCCTCTCCAACACCTCCCCCTTCCCAGTTCTCCCATCAGTCTGTCTCTGCCTACATTCTATCTCTGTCCCGCCCATGCTCCTGACAGCAATCTGAAGAAGGGTCTTGACCCGAAACGTCACCCATTCCTTCTTTCCAGAGATGTTGCCTGTCCCGCTGAGTTACTCCAGCATTTTGTGTCTACCTAATCATTATACTGGTTGGATGGATAAATGGTATGACAAATGTAGTGTGGTATTAATTCTTGGTTTGGATGAACTGAATTGACTGATGCAATATCTCTTAGCTGGAGAAAGCATCAGATTAAGTTGGTCCATGCTTTGATTTGTGTAGGGTCATTCCTAGTCCAGTCTAAACTTATCTTTGCACCATTGTAAATAACTATGTTCGGAAGTAAAAATCTTGGTTGGTGCTAACCCCGTAACATAGAAATCCATTATAGCTTTATTACCGTCTACCTACTATAATTCTGAGACTAAATCCCCATGCCACATAACAAAGTACCGTATTTCCCCAAATGAAGACAAACCCCTATTTTGAGTCACTAAATTTTGAAAAAAGGCTGGCGGGACACGATCAAGGGTTTGGTTTAGTCCATGGGCCGGCAACCTTTTGTGCATAGGTGCCAGGACCCGTGTTTGTGAGCGGATGGCGGGCCACATCTATCGCCATAGTTAATAAATGGAGGTAATAATACATACTAACTAAATTAGCTATTAATAATAATACATACTAATAATACATAAATTAGTAATAATACATAGTTTTCACATGTTCTCAATTAGTTTTCTGCTGTTTCCAGATCGCCTGCGTTCCCCGGGACTGGCTGCCGTTCCCAGATCCCTCGCGTCCCCGGGACTGGCTGCAGTTCCCAGGTCCCTGCAAGGCCCCAGGGACTGGCTGCAGTTCCCAGGTCGCCTGCGAGCCCCGGGATTAGCTGCAGTTCCCAGGTCGCCTGCGAGCCCCGAGTCTAGCTGCAGTTCTGCTGTCCAGTCCCGGTGGCTGCTCACAGCCACCCGAGCTACTGAGTGAATTACTGACATGATTCCAGACCCCTTCCTTCTCAACGCTCCTGCCCTCCCCGCAACTTTACCCCTGGCGGCCCAGCCGTGTTGACCCGGGCCAGACTCACACCCCCCCCCAGCAGTGCTGTCCTTTTATGGCCGCTGTACGGAGGGTTAGCCAAGTCTATCTTTCTTGGCTAACAATCTAACCTTCAGCCTCCAAGGCTAGGTACATTTTCGGGCCTTATTTTAGGGTTAAAAAAAAAAATAGCGTCTTCGCTGCGGGGAAATACGGTATATTTATCAACTAGGCACTAAATGTTTTATTAACATGCAGTTATGAACCTATGTAACAAGTAAACCCAAATAAATTCCTGAATCTATCTCAATAAAGGTGCCCTCTTTTCAGGTGATTCATCTTTACTGTTGCAGTAGGATTTGTTTCAATCTGAAAACTAAAAGGCAAACAGCTGGTCTTGTGTTTGGCGAAAAAATAATCAAACTGTGGTAATGAAGCTATCAAAGTCCTTCACATTACCTTATTATTTCACAAGAACAACACAATCACTTACTGCTTGGGCTTCCTGTTCATCCCGCTTATCATAATACTCCTTTAGATTGGCTCCACGTTCCCAATAACCTCCGAATCCTCCTTCCTTGCCCCCAGGATCTAGATCAAAAGTCATTTTAAGCAATATTGAATAAATCAACATTGTTACATTCTTTCACATTATTGCTAGTGTTGTACATCATAAACAGCCCTTGCAACCCACTGCATATTCGCTGATCATTATGCCTGTATACTGATCATAAGTGTTTGCGCAAGTGTTATATGCCTCTATACCCTGCTCATTCAAGTACCTGTCAAGATATCTCTTAAATTAAAAAAAAACACACACTTCAGGCTGCCTCGGCAAGGCCATCAGCATAATTAAGGGCCAGTCTCACCCCAGTCACTCCCTCTTCACCCCTCTCCCATCAGGCAAGAGGTACAGAATTTTGAAAATGCAGAAACGTCCAGATTCAGGGACTGTTTCTTCCCAACAGTTATCATGCAAGTGACCAGTCCTCTCCTCATCAGCTAGGATGGATCCCAACCTCCCATCTACCTCATTGAAAACCTTTGAACCATCTTTCATCTGACTTTATCCTGCACTAATAGTTGTACCCTTTATCCTTAATCTTTGCACTATGGAAGGTTTGATTGTAATCATGTCTTGTCTTTTCTTTGACTGAACAACATGTAAACAGAAGCTTTTCACTGTATCTTGGTACACGTGACAGTAATAAACTAAACTAAAAATACAATTGTACATCCAGCTTTAGTCTGATTTTTAGTTGAGTTTGATTTTTGTCTCATTTTGCAGTCACATAAACGGGAATAACTGACGTATGTTATCAAAGGTCTGAAATTGTCAGCGCACTCAAAAAATACAGAAATACTCACCATCAGCCTGTTTTGTAGCTATATGAGGAGCACATGCAACACTGGGTGGCAATTCCCCTGGCACACCAGTTTCACTGTTATCAACAGCATTAGGTTCAATTCCCTATCAAAATTAAATAACCTAACATAAATATTCATCAAACAGTACTGATTTAGTTGTTTTATGTATTAAGTTCAGGTAACGAACAGCAAGCATGAAACGTCTATTCTGTGATATGCTTAAATCTTTCCACTTAAATGTTAAAGTTGAAGAAAAGTACTAACAGATAGAAGTATTCCAAAGACTGAAAGAAATTTAAAATGTGTTTCTCCTTACAGTGCTGATATTCTAACTATTGTTAGAATCCACACAGAATTGCCTCAAAAGCAAACATGGAAAATATAAAATAATTAAATATCTGTTTCACTCTTTATTAACGCAAACTCTAATATGGAAAGGGGAGTAGGAGAAACATTGATCAAAGCTATGTGCACTAGCCTTCAAGCTGGGAACCTCATCTGCTTTCATCTCGCCAGTTCGAACCAGGTAATTGACAAAGTCTCTGGCAGCATTTGTCTGGGCATCCTTCTTGCTGGTAGAATTTCCCATACCAGTGTAATTAAATCCATCTACACGGACCTAAAGGAAAATAAGTTTGATAAATGAGCACATTTTCAGATTCTCTTTTCTTAGTGTTGTTTTGTACCGCTGCATTTAAGCTACATTATATACAGCTGCTTATCGCAGGTCTTAGAATATGAAAATGATCGTTCCACTCAATATCTCAAAAGAGATAATGACCAATGCTGATTTAAATGACAAGATCCAATTCAACATCAGAACATAAGCAACAGACGTTGGCCAGTTTGTCCATTATATACACACTCCATCTTTCAATAAGAACATGTCTGATCTTTTGCCACAGCGCAACTTTTCTGCACTAATCTATGTCCCTTGATTCCGTTAATATCTAAAATCTGTCAATCTCTGTAATGCACACAAGTGACTGTGCCTGTACTGTGATCATAGGAAGAAATATACAAAAATTCATGTTGCTTGGATTAAGAAATCAGCTCTATCCTGAGGGGAAAACAACCTGGGAGTATGCTCCCAGGTTCTCAATACCCGAGCCAGAGCAAACATCATCTCTGTGATTTTAATGTTGCAATAAGATCACCTCTGCTTGTTTAAACTCAAGAGTATAGACCAGTCTGCTTAACTCCTCAAATTATCACCTGCACATTCCAGGAATTAATGTAGTACTGACATTCAACAGGCCTACTGCACTTGCGCCATTGCAAATAAAACTTTGCAATGAAGCAAGCTCAACCCGCACTAAATATTCTAGTTTCAGTAGTGTGGCCAAGCACTCCTCAAAACAGTGAGCTGAGATTTACGCAAAAAATAGACAAGCTGACTCTGGACTAACGTAAAATCCCTTTTCCACAAAATTAGCTGGATCAGACAATCAGTCTGCACTCACAGGTAATGATCCTATGGCAAGAATAGGTGCTATTGACCTCAATGCAGGTCCATTGATTTACCGATTGAATATTTAAAACAAGTATCAGTCCAGAATCAGAATCACACTTTATTCGCCAAGTATGTTTTGCAACATACGAGGAATTTCATTTGCCAGATCAGTCATACACTTAAAAGCAACAGATCACTCAAAAACACATTTTAACTCCACACATTCCTCACTGTGATGGAAAGCGAAATAAAGTTCAAGTCCCTTCCCTTAGTTCCTCCTCGGTCGGGGGCCTCGTGCCCCATTGACAGGATGATCTTGACACCCGTAGCAGCGTTTTGGCGGGGGGCTCCTGCATCGGGGGGATGTCAGCTCCCCCACGCCGGGCGATCGCATCAGGGCTGGTCGAACCTTCCGCAACGTTGGAGCTTCCCGACAGCCTCTCCTGAATGCGAGTTTGATGGTAAGTCCGCGGTGGTCGAGGTCCCAGGCAAGGGATCAGCTCCGATGTTAAGTCCATCCCCCGCGATAGGGCTCAAAGTCTGTCCAAGGAGGCTTCCCGCTCCATCGATGGAAGGCCGCAGAGCACGCCGGAGAATGTGATCCGAAAATTAATCACATCTCCGGCAAGGTAAGAACTTGAAAAAAAGTTTCCCCCGATCCCCCCCCCCTCCCCTATAAAACAAACCAAAGAACATTAAAACAAACTTTTAACACACTAAAAAATAACAAAAAGAATGAAAAAACGAACAGACTGCCGGCAGGGCAGTCATCGTCCCAGCGCCCTCTGGTCATGGATTGGCAGCATCGAGCTTTTGTGCATCTGCCAAGCATGTCTTGCAGCCTGTGATGAGCCTAAGGCAGCGTTCCCTAATGGATATCTTGCGTCTGAAGAAGGGTTTCGGACCGAAACGTCGACTATTTCCTTCGCTCCATAGATGCTGCTGCACCCGCTGAGTTTCTCCAGCATTTTTGTGTACCTTCCCTAATGGATATCTTGCTGCGCTGGAAGACCAATAATTTTCAGGCAGTTCATAAAAAGCATCTTTCACCAAATTTATGGCTGTCCAATGGAATTTGACATCTGTCTGTTATTCTGGGAACAGCCCTTTAATCAGAAAGTCCTTTCTTATGCAGCTGCTAAGGATGAACCCTTGCATCATTTCACCATACGTTCTTCGCAAATCCAGTCTGCAAAAAGGTGAGCAAGGTCTCCTATTTGCCTCAGCTGGAAATGTCTACTTCCAACGGTCTACTATTTGCCTCACCCTCTGACACCTGTGCTAATGAAGAATCTATATCTGCCGTAAAAATATCCACTGACTTGGCCTCTACAGCCTTCTGTGGCAAATTCCACAGATTCACCACCCTCTGACTAAATAAATCTTTTCTCATCTTCTTCCTAAAAGAATGTCCTTTAATTCTGAGGCTATGACTTCTAGTTCTAGACTCTCCCACAAATGGAAGCATCCTCTCCACATCCACTCTATACAAGCCTTTCACTATTCTGTTGATTTCAATGAGGTCCCCCCCCCTCATTCTTCTAAACTCTAGCAAGTATAGGCTTTGTGCTGACAAACCCTCATCATAGGTTAACCTACTAATTCCTGGGATCATTCTTGTAAACCTCCTCTGGACCTTCTCCAGAGCCAGCACATTCTTCCTCAGATATGGTGCCTACAATTGCTCACAATATTCCAAATGCAGCCTTACCAGTGCCTTATAGAGCCTCAACATTACATCCCTATTTTTGTATACAGGCCTCTTGAAATAAATGCTAGCATTGAGTTTCCTTTCTTTACCACCGATTCGACTTGAAGATTAACTTTTTGGGAATCCTGCACCAGCACTACCAAATCCATTTGCACCTCCGATTTTTGGATTCTCACCCCATTTAGAAAATAGTCTATGCCTTTATTCCTGCTACCTGGGTGGTTGGAGGTGTTACATCCCCTGTGGTTGCTGGGGAAAGTGCCAGGGGTCAGAAGGTTAAGAGGTGGAGGGATGAGTGGACTAAGGGGTCGGAAGAACCTGCAGAGGGCGGAATGCAGTGGGGCAAAGACGTGGCTAGTGGCGCGATCTTGTTGCAGCTGGTGGACAAAACAAAGGATGATGTATTGAATGGGAAGGCTAGTTGGGTGAAAGACGTGGACCATATCTTTGGCGCGAGACGGGGTCAGAGCATAAGTCTGAGAAATGGAGGAAATGTGAATTATATGTGAAATGTGAACTATAGTAAAAGGGAAGCCTTCATTCCTGAAAATGGGGACATTAAAAAAAAAATCCTACAATGGAAGGTCTCATCTTGAGAACAGATGAGGCAGAGACAGAGAAACTGGGGGAAAGGGGTAGCACTCTTACAAGAAACATGGTAGGAAAAGATGTAGTCCAGGCAACCGTGAGTCAATGGGTTTATAATAAATGTCAATGAATAGATCGTCTCCTGAGATTGAACCAGAGAAATCCAGAAATGGGAGACAAATCGCTGAAATGAATTTGAAAACGCGTGGATGTTAGTAGCAAAGGCGTTTAAATTGATGTTCCGCACGGGTGCAGGAGGCAGCATCAATACAATGGAGAGAGTTGGAGAGTAGTACCAAAGAAGGTTTGGAATAAAGACTGGACATTCAATTAAGGTTAGCCTCTGGAGGCCAGGGAAGTTGAATTTGTTAAAAACGTGGCGAGCATGCAAACTATCCCAGATGCAAGTGGGAAGGGACTGGACAAGGGGAGACAAATAAGAGTCAAAGTACGAGGAGAATGAAGGTGGCTGCAGAAAGTAATTCCAAGTTCTAAAGGGCCTGTCTTGAAACAATGTCTGCCCACTTCCCTCCACAAATGCTCCCTAACCTGCTGAGTTCCTCCCGCAGTTTCTTTTTCACGCAAAATTTCAGCATCTGCAATCATTTGTGTCTTCATTCAAGTACCTGTCAAGATGCCTCTTAAATTATGTTATTGTTCCTATTTCCACCACGTCTTCTGCATTTATTCTAGATAATAATTGCTCTTCTTGTGAAAACGTTACCGCTCAAATCTCCTTTAAACCTCCTCCCTTAAACCTATGCCCTCCATGAAAAACAGACACTGGTATTATGTCCTAAATATACCTCTCTCAATTGTATATACCTTTATCTGAAGAAGTGTCTCGACCCAAAACGTCACCTATTCCTTCTCTCCAGAGATGCTGCCTGTCCTGCTGAGTTCCTCCAGCATTTTGTGTCTATCTTTGATTTAAACCAACATCTATAGTTTTTTCCTACACATTATACCCTCATCATGTCTGCTCTCAGCGTTCTTCATTCCAGGGAAAATAGACCAAGCATACCCAATCGCTCTAGATTACTTAAGTCCTCCAAGCTAGGCAACATCGCTGTAAATATTTTCTACACCCTTTCTAGCTTAATCATGGTGTGGTCACCAGAACTGCACACAGTACTCCAAGTGCGGCTGAACCCTTGTTTTGTTCAATTGTAAATGATATACCAACACTAATACTCAATGCCTAAGCCAATGAATGCCATACATCTTCCTCACCACCTGTCCACCCATGTTTCCATCTTCAGGGAACTAAGTTTGTGTATCCCAAAGTCTCTGTTCAACAACACTTTTTAGGACATGTGATTCAGTGTTGGTCATGACTTGTTTTAAATTCTCAAAATGCATTACTTCACGCTTGCCAGTTAAAATTCCATCGACCATTGATCTCATAAGAAGCTTTTGATGACACAATGAGATCACCTCTGATTGTTTAAACTCAATAGAATAGACACAGTCTGCTCTTCACAGACCTAACCTACTTATAAGCCCTGTCCCACGGTTCGAGTTCATTCCAAGAGCTCTCCCAAGTTTGCCCTGATTCGAACTCGTAGATTTACAGTAATGGCCACTCGTCGGTACTCGGGGCTCACGTGGACATTTTTCAACATGTTGAAAAATCTTCACGAGTCTTCCTGTGCTTATCTGCCGTTAGCGAGTCTTCCCGAGTACCTGCCGTTAGCGCTACGAGCCACTAAGAGACGTCCCCGAGCTACGATGTACCCTCAACGTTCATTCTCCGTGCTTACCACGAGTTTGATTTTTTTTTAATTCGGGAAAGCTCTTGGAATGAACTTGTACTGTGGGACAGGGCTTATAAGTAGGTTAGGTCTGTGAAGAGCAGACTGTGTCTGTATTCTATTGAGTTTAAACAACCAGAGGTGATCTCATTGTGTCATCAAAAGCTTCTTATGAGATCAATGGTAGATGGAATTTTAACTGCCAAGCGTAACCCCTTCAAGGTTTGCACAAGATTATAAGGAGACCCTCAAAAGTTTGAATAACCTAATATCCATTGCATACAACTGTTTTTCAAATAGATTTTGGCAAAAAAAAAGGAGAATTAATATAATTCAATACAAAATATGCAAAGAATTAAAATAAATGAACAAGGTGTCAGACGTAGAATTTCAGTGGGTGCAAGTTCAATCAAAGTGCGAGACAAAACATCATTCTGTTACAATTTATTGTTTAAGAGGGAACTGCAGATGCTGGAGAATCGAAGGTTACACAAAAAAGCTGGAGAAACTCAGCGGGTGCAGCAGCAACAATTGCTTCCCATCCAAACATTTCTGCAAGCAGATTTGGTTTTGGACCCAGAATTTTCCATTTTCAACAGAGTAAATTTACACCAGAAATCAAAAATGCCATACCTCACACACAAACTTTTGTCTGTTCTTATTACCAGCTGCACGGATGTCATAATTTGGTGTAGCCTTGCGTTTTCCGCACCAAGCGTACAAAAAATTCTTTATGTCCGTCATGACTTGATTGTCAACATCAATGTTAAATTCTGCTCACTGAGGAAATGAAACATTAAACACATGTAAATAATAAATTATAACTGGTCATTCTTGAAAAAAAATCACAATTTGTTTTGCTTTCCCATTTAGTTATCCAATCTTTGTTATTTCCCAGTGGCAATTTCTTGCCAGTCTGAATAACTTCTCTATACAAATGCTAGTCAGAGGAGTGACCTTAAAAGGTATACAAGATTTTGACGGGATGGTCGAAGGCGGATAGTCAGTCTTTATGCAGGGATGTAGAAGCTAAAACTAATGGGCATAGATGTAATGAGGCACAGGAGACTGCAGATTCCGACAACTGTGGTAAAAAAAAAAACTGCTGAGAACTCAGCAGGTTTTGGCAACATCCGGGGGGGAAAACAGTTGACGTTTCGGGTCAAGACCCTTAATTTACACAGCAATGATTTAAGGCGAGGGGGAAACTATTTAAAGGAATCCATGGGGCACATATGGAATTTTTACAGAGAGTGGTATGTGAAACAAGTTGCCAGAGCAAGTGACAGAGGTGGGCACAATTGCAATTAATCATACTTTAGTAATTAATATAATTTAATTACTAAATTGAATATAATTTAGAAAGGTACATGGTTTAGAAAGATTTAGTGGAATATGAGACAAACACATACAAATGAAATTGCTTGGATAGACAATTTGGTCAGCACGGTTAAATTGGCCTGTTTTCTTGCACACCAACTCAATGCCTATTTTAAACATCACTTTGATATCAAAGGAATTATATTTACAGGTGAAGCAAAGATTTAAGCTAAACTGGAAGAGATGAAAAAAAATGTATTTAGTGATCACAATATGCTCTCTGCAAAACAGGGGAAACTAAAAGTAGATTGAATTACTGTTTTGCAGAACACCTTATACATACTACAAGGGTGAACCGAAGTTACCAATTGTGATTTTATTTCTACTTCTACTAAGCCATCTGTATATTTGGCATCATACACTGTAGTAACAATGTAAAATAAGCTCAATGAATAGCACCTCGGCCTCCAAATAAACATGAAACAGCCTTCCAGAATCAATCAAAGCCTGTATAAATAAGATGATCAACTTTCCAGATCACTTGTGTCAGTCGGCTCCCCAATAAACACTGTAATAATATAGAGGGAGTCTTTGTTTACGCAGCTCCGTCTTGAGATTTCGAAAGCAATAATTGCTTGTAAGTTTCAATATACTCAAAGGAATGTATTTATTTAAACGTGAATACGTTTAGAAACATTATACCGTGTTTAAGGGGGGGATTCTGCTGGTTACAAAGACAACATATAGTGGCCTCAATGTGTAGGAAAGAACGGCAGATGCTGGTTTAAATGGAAGTAGGCAAAATGCTAGAGTAACTCAGCGGGACAGGCAGCATCTCCGGAGACAAGGAATGGGTCGATGTTGCCTGTCCCGCTGATTTACTCCAGCAAAAGTGTCTACTTTTATAGTGGCCTAATTTTTCACAGAAAATGTATGGCCCTATCCCTTTCAAACAACAAGAACAATGCTTCAGCAGATGTGTATCATAATTTATATATTAGATTGGTATAACTAAGTGGAATGTGAGTTTGAGTGTGGTCTCATGGTGGTAACGGGGGAAGCCCAGGACATAAAGGTATGGGAAGTGAAGATACAATGGTCAGCAACCGGGAACTGGAGTTTGCCCTGGCGGAATAAGCGTAAATGTTCGGCGAATCGGTCTAATTCCCACCCACCGACCGCTACAGGGAGAGAATTAAGCGCATCGCACTAGCTCCCGGATTTGAAGATAAGTTTCAGCCGATGGCAGCTCTCGCTTTGTGCCGCTGAGCGCCTCGCAGGGACCGGGTCACAACGTGCGGGCAAGAGCCCATCGCAGCCTCCGCCGGCCTGCGGGACCGGACCAGGCGGCTCCGAGAAACAGCCAGGCCGGAGCCGCGGCTCAGGCCGAATCCGACATCACAGCGCGATGTCCACGGCCTCCATCGGGGGGGGAGGGAAGGTGCGGTGATGTCGGGATCGCCTCCTTCGGCCCGAGCGGCGGCTCCGGCAGCGTCGTTTCTTTCTCCTCCTCCCCCCCCCCCCCCAGTTCCCTGATCAGCGAACTTCTTTCTCCTCACCGTCAGACCGCAGCTCCGGCGAGTGTGTCCGGTCGGCGAGTGAGAGTGTGTGTACGCGTGTGTGTCCAGAGCGGTGAGCGGGTCCTGTCGTTGAGCGCCGGCTGAGCCGCGATCACCCGCAACCGCACAAAATGGCGCCGGCTGGCCACCCGGACAACCCAACTTGACAATGGAGAGGGGAGACCCATAACATCTTACAGCATATTTCTTTAAAAAAAATCATTTTGTCCAAGGCTTTTTAAAATAATGATTATGTAATATCATTTTAATGTAGTAAGCTCATTAAATATTGTGTCCATCATTTGATTTAATATCATGATTTGTTTAATTTCTTGATTTGATTCCCCTCCCGGTTCCCATTGTGCACCATTGGTTTATGCTGCAGGTCTGCGTGACGTCAGGGGCTGCAGCAGTGGGCGGGGCCTGTTGCAGTGGGCGGGGCCCGTGCAATGGTTCCCTTCCCTTGTTTAATTGTACCGACCACGGAACAATGACATTCCTCGTTGCAGCAGTAAAATAAGCCTGCACCACTTCTTGCGTATGGCATGCACAGCCTAAAGTTGTAGGGCAACTTGTTCTATTTGATCTTACTTGATTGTGTACGCCAGGTTGATTGCATTCGTCGAAACAGGGTTGAAGGTTGCAATCTCCCACCCCCGCCTGCACCACAATGCACAGAGATAATATATAATTAACATGATTTCAATAATCTAATAACCCCAATACCGGTGCAAAAAAAAAGCTTAGACCCCAAAGTGCGTTGTGTTGAACAGCTTTATAGGATTGTTGGGAATATGCTATTCTTAAACCTCATGTTCAACATTGCAGCGCCCCCACACAACATGATGTTGTGTGGGGGCGCTGCAACGGTGGCAGCCCTGTCAGCAGCTCGTTAGTTATTTTCAACTTTTTTTTTTAGTATGTTTTTAATGTTTCTTTGTGTGTTTTGTGTTGGGGTGGTGTGGGGGGGTGAGGGGGAAACCGTTTCGGTCGCCTCCTCAAAGGAGAGGCGACTTTTTCCAGGTCGCCTCCCCCGTGGCCTAACAACAGCGAGGATCGGCGCGGCCTTTCCCGGAGACGGGCTCGGGGCTCCGGCGGCGGGTGCAGTGTGGACTGTCAACGCAGAGCGGGCAAGCCCTCGCTGGAGGGGTGTGCTCCGTTTCGTTGGCCCGCAGCAGCCGGCAGCCTGAAGCCACGGTCTACAGCCCGGGATCCCTCGGGGGGGGGGGGGGGGGACCCGGGGTAAGAAGAAGCTTCCACCGCCGGCCCGCGGCCGTCTTCTACTGCGGGCACGGTATGGACTTAACATCACCCCTGGAGGGGAGCTTCGACCGCCAGCCTTGCAGTCTGCGGTGCTTCTGGCTGCGGCGTGGTGGGAACTTTAAATCTTCAGCCGCCGGCCTGTGGCCTACACCAACTTAAAGCCGCAGTCTCCGGTGGGGAAGAGCCGACTCTGGACTTCCCTGGACTCGTACCTTGTCCTTACCATCTGGATGCCGGAAGCGGCGGCTGCGGAGGGTTGAGGTCCCGACCACGGGGGAAAATGGAGGAGGACTGGCCAAATTGTGTGCCTTCCACCATAGTGATGAATGCTGTGGTGGATGTTTATGTTAAATGTTTATCGTGTTTTTGTGTGTGCTCTTTATCATTGTATCGCTGCTGACATATTCATTTCACTTGCACTTTTTGTGCAATGTGACAAATAAACCGTATTGTCACCGTCAGTTTATTTGTCACATTGCACATAAGTGCAAGTGAAATGAATATGTCAGCAGCGATACAATTATAAAGAACACACACAAAAACACAATAAAAATTTAACATAAGCATCCACCACATCATTCATCACTGTGGTGGAAGGCACACAATTTGGCCAGTCATCGGACTCCTATACCTTCTCCCTGATAATAGGAGTGAAATGAGAGTGTGGCCAGTGGTGATGTGGGTCTTTGAGGAGGCTGACTGCCATTTTAAAGTAGAGCCTTTTATAGATCCTTTTGATGGTGATGAGGGCAGTACCTGTGATGGACCAGATGGTATTCATCACTTTTTGTAGTTGGGTGCGCCAGCCACAGACAGGGGCCGCGGAGCGTTTTTGAACATGTGGGGTGTGGGGGGCGGAGCGATCACTGATCATTGGCCTTGGGGGTACCCGGCGAGGGAGGGAGCAAAGATTATAGAGGAGGGAGTGCAGTGACTGAGTGGGGGGATGGTGTGGGAGGAGGGCATCTTTTAATGCATTGTAGAAGTATGATTTCAATGTTTTTTGTTTGAAGTATTTTTAAGATAATGTAGGGCCTACATGAGAGATAGGAGCAGGTGATTGTTATTTTTGTTTATTGCTCGACCTCCAAAAATTGGGGGATAATAATACAGGCCATCCCCCACCTCAAAACGTGGGGGGATATATCCCCACCCCACCCACTCCCGGATCGAAGCCAGTGCCTGCCATGGTACAGAAAATTTGACAAAATAACTTTTAAATGCCTTATAATTTCAAGTGCCACATTTTTGTTTGTAGTTGAAAAAAGGGACAAGAAATAATCATAACCTTTCCCAATTTTGCAAAGTCATACAAATAATGTTTTGCTCGGAGAAAAAAAATCAGAGTATTTTTAAAGTATGCGTTCTCCTTTTGACGTATATGTCATTTTGATTTGAATTTAGAATCATCAAACCATGACATTAACAAAGGCTATATGTTTGTGGAAACTTTACTTTTTTTAAAGTAAGATTTTCGAGAAATCTAAAATACATTAGAATACTGAAATTGCAAACCACCTGATTCAGCGTCAAGCAACTGCCAGGAAGATGAACAGAGATGGTGAATACAGAATAGATTTTGCAACAGAATTGAAGATACTGGATGTTGGAGGCCAGGGAAACGAACAATGATAGTCAAAACAGATTTTTTTAAATCCCTTTTGTAGCTTATTTTGTTCCTTTCTTTCTTGGTACAAATGTGTTTTTCCCCAAATTTACTGTATATTTATATTACCGCATTACGCCAGTGATAACTCCCATTCCCTCTTGATTTTGGTGTCACTGATATTGCAAACATTTCCATAAGATCTTAATAGTCCAACCATTCTCTTATATGCCTTTACTCACCATTTAATTTTACTATAAACTGCAATTAGAAAAAACATTATTGCAATGGCTACATATGGAAATCCATCTCCATTTCAGCATAATATAGATGCACCTTTTTTATCCCTTTCCCAGTTGAACAAACACAGACCCTGTCCCATCATTTACTAAAGCCTTCACATTTGCCATATCATAAAATAAAATGTCCAGGTCACAGGTGCAGTAGCCTGTAACAGATTTGTTCAAATAAAAAACAAAATAAAATAATTTTTTTTTTTCAAATGTTAAAATCTGGAAAACATAAAATCTCGTTAATGCCCTTTCTTCAAATTGAATTGAATTGAATACCTTTATTGTCATTCTGACCTTACGGTCTGAACGAAATTTCGTGCCTGCAGTCATACATACAATCATACAATAATAAACAACAATAAACACAAATTAACATCCACCACAGTGTATTCTCCAAGCACCTCCTCACTGTGGTGGAGGCAAAAATCTTAGGGTTATTGTCTCTTCCCTCCTCTTCTCCCTCTGCGCTGAGGCGATTCCCCACCGGGCGATGGCATAAACAGTCCCGCGGCTCACCGAACCCCGCAAACGGGCCGGCTCAAACACCGCGGCCCGGGGTGGTCGAAGCTGCCGCCCTCCAGTCCAGCGGACGCGGCCGCTGGCCCGCGGCTAAACCCAGGACTCAGGTCACCGCCGCCAGAACGCCGTCCCAGCCACCGGAGCACTGTTCCAGCCCCAAGCCGGATCGCCCTCACGTGAGTGCCGTTCCTCCTTTGAGCTGGGCCGCTCCGACGGGAGCGCCATACCTCCCTCGAGCTGGGCCACTCCGACGGGAGTGCCGTTCCACCCTCGGGCTGGGCCACTCCGATGGGAGTGCCGTTCGGCTGGGCCACTCCGACGGGAGTGCCACAGCCCCTCACGGGAGGGTCTCAGCCCCTCGCCAGGCCGCCCTCACGGGAGCATCACAGCCCCTCACGGGAGCGCAGTTCCAGCCCCGAGCTGGGCCGCCTTCACGGGAGCGAGCCCAGGATGAGTCCTGACTGGCTGCCTCCGGAGCCTCGAGGTCGCCAGCTCCGCCATTAGGCCTCAGCGCAGACGGAGGCAGAGAAGGGGGATACGACAAAAAAGTCGTATTCCCCCGAAGGGAGAGACAGCAATCCCCGTTTCAACCCCCCCCCCCCCACATAAACACAACCTAAAAACCAAAAACGTAACTAGACAAAACGAAAAAAAACAACACAAAAAAGTAAAG
The DNA here is from genome assembly GCF_028641065.1 of Leucoraja erinaceus. Taxonomy (NCBI): domain Eukaryota; kingdom Metazoa; phylum Chordata; class Chondrichthyes; order Rajiformes; family Rajidae; genus Leucoraja; species Leucoraja erinaceus. Next base: position 47,619,078 of record NC_073386.1, read on the forward strand.
ACAAACGGACTGCAGGCGAGCTGATGCCGTTCACCAGTGCCGCCACTTCCGCAATGTATAGTGTGCAGCAGAACTGATTTAAATTGATGCTTTGTCCAAATATACATCTTATGCATCTCTCATAATGTTACATTTAAGGCAGAGTGTGTAAACTTTGGGAAGCACTGTTACAAGATTATAAAGGAGCATTGATTCTTCAGTTCACATGCCTTCTCATTCTGTGAACTTCCAGTTCAAGACAAAATTACATACTTCACCTGAAACATGATGAACATTATTCCTAAAATTCAGTAATGCTAATACAATTATTCAATTAAATTACAGGTTGAACACCAGTTTTCCAGCACCATTGGTTCCTGAGCCTTTCTAGATGACCTGTTTTTCCGTATAAACAGGATCACGTGATAATTAAATGACAATACATCCTTGGACTGCTAATGACACCCCTTCCGTTTCTCTGAAGCACCATGGAGTGCCAGAAACTTAAATAAAACAAATGTAGAATGTAAATTGATTGTGAATGGAATGAATAGCCTGCCGACCCATGCACCACTCCCACCATCTCCCCGGGCATTTAGAGCCCTGCATTTTGACCCCACTCCCGACTCGCAAAGTGCACCAGCGAGCCCCTCTCACCTGCTGCTGTTTATCCACTCCTCGCTTGACCATCACCACCTGCTTCTCTCATCTCGAAGGGGGAGGGGGGGGAGGAGACGAGGCCGACAAAACAGAGCAACGGAGAAGCAGGCGCGGTGCTCGAGCGGGGAGCGGATAAAGCCACCGCCAACAGCATGGAACTGCAGTAGGTGAGAGGGCTCGCAGGTGCACCTTGAGAGTCGGGAATGGGGTCGGAAGCTGGGGGCTTTAAATGGCAGGGAAGACGATGGGTCGGAAGGTTATTCCATTCGCACTCAATTTACAATGACATCTGTAGCCATTCAGGGAATTTTAACTGAGATCTCTTAATTTTGTCCAGGTTATAAGGCGGGGGGGACCATCAGTTGCCGGAAAATCGTCGTTCAACCTGTATTGATTTACTTTTTTCCTTAGTCCCCGAGATATGCAGCCATGAGAGCAAGATGAAATATGCATTCTAATTGCCATGCATGATAATTTAAGTGTATTAATCACTTATTATTATTGGGGATATTTAGTTCAACAATCCCAGGATTTTCAGTTTTGCCAATATTTGTGCTTTCTTCTCCTCACTGCATTTCAGCAATGGTAGCCTAGGTGGTCCTAATGGAATGCCTGAAACCAGCATCATTGTAGCCTTGTTTTCTGCCACACCAAAACCTGTGGAACCAATTAAATTATATATAAATATAATACATGATGCATGATTTATTTTACTACTGCGTTCATTCCAAACAGTTTGATCAAATTTCATGACTTCTAATCCAATTAAAGTATTGTCACACTGCAAAAAAATTGCTGCTTGCCGTTTGGCATAATTGTTTTTGCAACACGACTTTTTACAATGCTGGGTTTCTTCGGAATGCAACTATCATGTTATAGCAGAACTAGATGCATTAACAGAAAAATATTTGTAAGCTACACTGGTACTAAACATGGTGTTGGCTGTGATTGAGTGGTTAGAAACCTCATTTGAAATACAGTCTGTGGATTCAAGTTCCACTCAATTGAACCCAAATTGAACCCAAAAATCTAGTGTAACACTCTTGAACAATGACAATGTGCTGCACTATCAGAGGTGGTGATTTTCTGACTAGATGTTAACATGTGGTCCAGTTTGATCTCTTTAATGAACATGAAATATCTCATGGCATTTCGAATAAATACAAGAAGATTAGTATTGATGTTTAGATGATATTTACCTTCAATCAGTTTACAAAATTGCATTACAGGTGCACAACCTTTTATCCGACGATCCAAATAACGAAAACCTCCGAATAGCGACATTTTTTCAGTCCTTGAAGAAAGGTCCTTGAAAACGTTCACCGAGGGCGGCCCGCAGAGGTGACAGCGGAACCTCCGGTCGGTCCTCGAAGAAAGGGGAACTAAATCCCCATTCATAAAAGAGAAGGTGAGGGTATATTGCGCGGGAGGGTTAATAATTGACAATCTGCTGCTGCCTGCCCGCTGAGTTAAAAAAGTTCCCACGGTAGACTCACGATACACAGCATGAGAACTTTTTAACTCAGCGGGCAGGCAGCAGCAAATTGTCGCTCCCTTCAGTTTCACCCCACCTACACCCCTCTGCTTCCCGGCCATATGTGTGACCCCTTCCCTCCCCTCTCCAGCTCCCCGCCCATTGCACCGGCGCGGGGATTTGCACTGTCTTCACGTCGGAGCTAGTGCCAGTCACCGGAGACGTCAGGACCAACGGGACAACGGCCCCCAGGCCCACTGCAAGCACGGAGATCCCAGAGACCCACAGCCAGCAGCAGCCCAGCCCCGTTCCAATTCCAGAGGAACACGCTCCCCGTAGGGACCGAAGCTGATGGCGTGCAAGGTGCGTCTTGGTCTTGAGGTTGCGGATGAGGCGGCGCAGCTCGGGCTGTGACGTCTCCGGCCACCCCCTGTACAGGAGCTGAGACTGGGAACTGTGGGGTTGTTTGCAGTTGCAGAGGGAGGGGGCAAGGGCGGTACAGTTCCCAGTCTCAGCTCCAGTCCAGAGGAGTGACCGGAGACGTCAGGACCAACGGGACACCGACTGCAAGCACGGAGATCCCAGAGACTCACAGCCAGCAGCAACTCTAGCCCAGCCCCGCTCCAACTCCAGAGGAACCCGGGTTGCGGATGAGGGGGCGCAGCTCGGGCTGTGGGCGAACTGCCACTTGTCGCTGTAGCGGCGCATCAGGTAGCGGGTTCTTGTTGGTCCTGACGTCTCCGGCCGTCCCCCTGGACAGGAGCTGAGAGACGTCAGGACCACCAGAAGCCGCTCCCCGATGCGCCGCTACAGCGACAAGTGGCAGTTCGCCCACAGCCCGAGCTGCGCCCCCTCATCGGGACACCGACCCCCAGGCCCACTGCAAGCACGGAGATCCCAGAGACTCACAGCCAGCAACAACTCTAGCCCAGCCCCGCTCCAACTCCAGAGGAACCCGGGTTGCGGATGAGGGGCCGCAGCTCGGGCTGTGGGCGAACTGCCACTTGTCGCCGTAGCGGCCCATCGGGGAGCGGATTCCTCTGGAGTTGGAGGGACAGGGAGACACAGCGGCTTTTGAGAATGGTGGGCAATCACTTCCAAAGTTCTGCCCACACAGTCAGTACACCTCTCCTACACTTGTCTCCCGCACTAAGATTATCTCGCAGAGAATGATCCCAGCCTAACCCTCCCTATTCTCTCCTATTCTGCAAGAAAAAACTACATTGAAGACTCAAACTCGCGATCGAGTAACTGCCGGGATCAAGGCGCAAACTCGCGACCTTGCGGATATGAGCCGAGCACTCTACCACTGAGCCAGCCGTTAAAATCTACGCTAAAAATCTTCCATTCCGAAAGCCGAAAAATTCTGAATTACGAAAAGTGTCTGGTCCCAAGGCTTTCGGATAAAAGGTTGTGCACCTGTACTTGGTCACTACCACATTGTTATTTCACAGAGTTTACCTCCTGTTGCACTTTCTGCAATACGGTAGCTACTACATTTATAAAGTTCTGCAATGGTCACAAAACATTTTGGTATGTTCTGAAGTGAAATGATTGGCATTTTTTCTATAATCAATATTGCATTCACACAAACATGGACAAATATTTTACAGCATTGTAATCATGAGTTAATTTATGTTAATCATTAGTCAATTTATGTATAAATTGAGTCAATTTATGTTTTTTTTAAGATTAATTATAGGTATTAATTGGGGTGGCACAGAATCTAGTTCTATACTGTCCTTTGAATCTAGTTCAATACTGTCTGTGTGGAGTTTGCACGTTCTCCCTATGATTGCGTGGGCTTCCTCCAGGTGCTCCAGTTCCTTCCACATCCCCAAGACATGTGGGTTTCTAGGTTAATTGGCCTCTGTAAATTACCCCTAGTGTGTAGGGATGGATTTGAAAGTGGGATAACATAGTACGAGTGTGCAGGGGTTATCAATACCTACATGGACGTATTGGGCCGAAAAGCCTCTCAACGCTGTTGCATTAAGAATCAGCATTGTTCTAGGCAGTGGACACAATCAATAATCTATCTGTGAACAAAGTTATTATATTTAAGAATTGCCCAGTGTTGAGAACTTGCCTATCATTACAAATAGACCTCCAACAGAAAAGTCATACAGTAGAGAATCTTGAATAAGTCAGTCAACTTACCAAGGCTGCTCACATAGCCAATGAATTCCTGAACTATAGCCTGCAAAAGGAAACAGGTTAAATAAAAAAGTGCACAAGAATGCTTCCTAAAAGTATGCATATCTTTCTGCTGATTGGATAACATACAACAACAGTTTTTCACTGTACCTCGGTACACGTGACAATATACTAAACTGAACTGATGTGGCAAGGAAGGAAATTGAAAATAGATATAGCTATCATGTTCCCAACAGTTTTCTGTCTTAAGAACCAAAATATTCAGTTCAATCGAAACAAAATCCTCTTCTTCACTTGGGACTTAAACAAGGTTTCTCAGATTATGCATTGAATTCCAAACTGCTGAAGCCCATCCTGCCTTTCGCAGTTTTTTCTTATTTTCTATCACTGTCCCGCAAAAATCAATCCCATATTTAAAATTCACAAATTATTTATAATAAATTGTTGTTTGAGGAAGAAATTTTTAAGTGTCTACCATTTTCTGCATAGAGGCCAACATCTAGCCCAGTGGGGCAAACTCACCATCCACATGGAATAATTTTAGGACACATTCAATGCATGAACAAACCTCATTGACCCCAAATAGCAAAATCCTAAAGTCTAGGAAGTAACTGCAGATGCTGGTTTACACCGAAGATGGACACAAAGTGCTGGGGTAACTCAGCAGGAGTCAAGTCAAGTCAAGTCCAGTTTATTCGTCACATACACATATGAGATGTGCAGTGAAATGAAAAGTGGCAATGCTCACAAATTGTGCAAAAAACAAACAAACAAATTACAAACAGAATGGAACAGAATCACATATTCACATATTACATATTTGTGGGAGGGAGGGAAGAAAAAAGAAAAAAACAGCAATTTTAAAAAGACACCACACAACAGTAAAGTTAGTCCCTGGATAGATAGGAGTTTACAATCCTAATGGTCTCTGGGAAGAAACTCCTTCTCATCCTCTCCGTTTTCACAGTATGGCAACGGAGGCGTTTGCCTGACCGTAGCAGCTGGAACAGTCCGTTGCTGGGGTGGAAGGGGTCTCCCATGATCTTGTTGGCTCTGGAGTTGCACCTTCTGATAGTTCCTGCAGGGGGGCGAGTGCAGATCCCATAGTGCGTTCGGATCGAAGAGATGGGTGACATTTTGGGTCAAGACTCTCTACCCAAAAAGTCACCCATTCCTTCTCTCCCGAGATGCTGCCTGTCCCGCTGTTACTCCAGCATTTTGTGTTTATCTTTAGCAGAATCCTAACTTCAATGTCTCTCAAAGACTCTTGTTGGAATGTGTGGAAGCCATGGATGATGGAGCCATCTGCTGGACGAATGGGAGATATCAGCTAAGCCAAAGCAAACTCTATTCATGGGCCACAATGACTTGCCCATCAGAATCTGTTGCTGATACATAGCTCTGACTTGACATCTCAGTTGACTGGTCTGATGGACTGAATTTTTAGCTTTCTATGTTATATGGAGGATCGCTTAATAGGCTACAATCTGAAATATAAACAGTAAATGTTGGAAATTAAGTGGCATCTGCTAAGAGAGAAACGTGAATTTTGTTTCTATCTCCACATACGTGACCTGCCCGGACTATTTACAGGATCTTCTGTTTTTATAACATTCATGGAAGGTATGGATTTAATTTTTAAACTATTTCCTCTTATCCTGGATGCCTATCTAGCAAAAATAGCTTCTCATTTACTGTAGCAGCAGTGCCTTAAATATCTTGGAAACTTAAATCAAATAACCTTTAACCTTTCAAATTTCACAGCATACAATCCTTACTTGTGTAATGTCTCTTTATAATTTAATGCTTGGAGTTCAAGTATTATTCTGGGTGAACTATACTGCATTCCTTCCAAGGCATATATATCTTTTCATGGATTCAGTGACAGAAACTGCTCACTAGCTGGGGCAGTGACTAGTGGGGTACCACAAGGCTCGTTGCTGGGACCCCAGTTGTTCACAATATATATTAACGATTCAGACGAGGAAATTAAATATAACATCTCTAAGTTTGCGGTTGACACAAAGCTGTGTGGCAGTGTGAGCTATGAGGAGGATGCTGTGAGGTTGCAGGGTGACTTGGATAGGTTGGGCGAGTGGGCAGAAGCATGGCAGATGCAGTATAATGTGGATAAATGTGAGGTTACCCACTTTGGTGGCAAGAACAGGAAGGTAGATTATTATCTGAATGGTGTCAGATTAGGATAAGGGGAGGTGCAATGAGACCTGGGTGTACTTGTACATCAGTCACTGAAAGGAAGCATGCAGGTACAGCAGGCAGTGAAGAAGGCCAATGGCATATTGGCCTTCATTGCGAGAGGATTTGAGTTTAGGATCAAGGGGGTCCTACTGCGGGGCCCTGGTGAGACTGCACATCGAGTATTGTGTGCAATTTTGGTCTACTAATTTGAGGAAGGACATTAGGGAGTGCAGCGTAGGTTCACTGGGTTAATTCCAGAGATGGTGGGACTGACGTATGATGAAAGAATGAGTCGACTGGGCTTGTATTTGCTGGAATTTAGAAGCATGAGAGGGGATCTTATAGAAACATATAAATTCTTCAAGGATTGGACAGGGTAGATGCAGGAAAAATGTTCCCGATGTTGGGGGAGTCCAGAACCAGGGGTCACAGTTTAAGAATAAGGGGTATGCCACTTAGGATTGAGATGAGGGAAAACGTTTTCACCCAAAGAGTTGTGAATCTGTGGAATTCTCTGCACAGAAGGCAGTGGAGGCCAATTCACTGGATGTGTTCAATAGAGAGTTAGATTTCGCTCTTAGGGCTGAGGGAATCAAGAGATATGGGGAAAAAGACGGAACGGGTACTGATTTCGTATGATCAGCCATGATCAACTTGAATGACAGTGCTGGCTCAAAGGGCTGAATGGCCTACTCCTGCACCTATTTTCTATGTTTCTAATCAGGATATTGATTAGCTGTAGCATAATGCCCAATTCCTTGCACTCATATTTTTTAGACATAAACTGACATTTCAGGTTATTTTCTGAATTTGTCCACAATATTCTAAAGTACAATATTGTCCAGGTACAAGGACCAGCAAATATCACAACTTCCAATATTTGCAACATTTGAACAGGATTTTAGAATCAAAGTGACCATGACGGAATCTATAATCCATTGTTTTAGCTATATATTCTGTTAATATTTCTCCATGACAACCCCCTATTTGATGATCTGTGCTATCGTTGTGTCTAAATAAACCTTAAAGTGGTATTCTACCCAAATTATCCAAACTATTTGGATATACAATGCACCTTCATAGATTCTATTGGCACACCGAATTTGTACCTTAAACAAACTACAAACTCAGCACATGATCCTAATTTTTGGCTGAATATTTAATTGCAGGTGGAAATAAAGTAGAATCTCCAAATTGCAAGCCAATATCTTATAACAAAAAAAACCCACCAGATAATGATCATGTGAGAAGAATAGTCAATGTCACTCCTTGCATTTGATTTTTGAGCAACTTGTTTTTCTGTGGTACTGTTCCCATAGAACATTCAAACACTTAAGGAGAAATAAACATTAAGAATAACAGAAATTGAATACAGTCAAAGATGTGGCTGAAGTTGGGGGATTCTGAAGATTTGTTTTTAAAATCAGTGGATGATGCAAGGCGGCAGATCACCACAGGGAATATTAGAGGACAAGCTATCATTAGATTTGGGGCTGAGAATTGGCGGATTATCTAGAAGAACTATTTCAGACTAGAATATTTGAGATATATCTACACATAGTGTAAAAGATCAATTGTTGTTGTCTTCACCCATGAGCAGAAATAATCCTAAATGACATATAAATAGGGTTTCTCAAGTCATTTGTACAAATCTGTCATTTGAAACAATACAAAGCATCTTCATTATCCTGAAGTGAATTTTCCACTTTCCCCATGAAATTTAGAAAACAAAATGCTGATGATGAGAGCTTGAGTGGGTGCTTAGGTAGAAGTAAGATTTCAATGGAAATTATTAATTTACCTGCTGCTCCCGAGCCAAGTTGTAGTCTTGTTTCTCAAAATAACTCAGCATCTTTTTATTCAAATTCCCAAAATAATTGTATGTGCTAAAGAAAAATGGTACAGTTTAGTTAGTAATAAGAACTTTGCATTAATTTGACTTCAACTTTAACTTTTCAGTCAACAGTTGATTAAAAAACATTGAAAGGCTCTAGCTACTGGTTAATTTTCGCCTTATGATTTATAAGTTTTCCAGAGATCCAAACAGTATCGATGAAAGACAACATTAAGAAACAGCTCACATGCGAAGGCACTTATTTCAGAAGACTGAATAAATGAAATGACTGAATGAGTAAATGAAACTTTCTGTGACATCATCAGGCAACAGCATGATTTCCTGGTCCGAGAACACTAATGCAATTATCAAGAAAGCTCATCAGCGCCTCTACTTCCTGAGAAGATTACGGAGAGTCGGTTTGTCAAGGAAGACTCTCTCTAACTTCTACAGGTGCACAGTAGAGAGCATGCTGACCGGTTGCATCGTGGCTTGGTTCGGCAATTTGAGCGCCCTGGAGAGGAAAAAGTAGTAAACACTGCCCAGTCCATCATCGGCTCTGACCTTCCTTCCATCGAGGGGATTTATCGCAGTTGCTGCCTCAAAAAGGCTGGCAGTATCATCAAAGACCCACACCATCCTGGCCACACACTCATCTCCCTGCTACTTTCAGGTAGAAGGTACAGGAGCCTGAAGACTGCAACAACCAGGTTCAGGAATAGCTACTTCCCCACAGCCATCAGGCTATTAAACCTGGCTCGGACAAAACTCTGATTATTAATAACCCATTTTCTGTTAATTGCACTTTATCAGTTTATTTATTCATGTGTGTATATATTTATATTATGGTATATGGACACACTTATTTGTTTTGTAGTAAATGCCTACTATGTTCTTTGTGCTGATGCAAAGCAAGAATTTCATTGTCCTATACAGGGACACATGACAATAAACTCACTTGAACTTGAGTATGAAGACCATGATAGCAGCCTTTACTTAAGACAAGCCGATGAAATGGGGATTGGCAATATTTCATGAAAAACTATTCATTTTGGGGCAGACATGGTTCACAAATAAACAATGTCTCGATATCGGTAACATGCACCATGCATGCAGAAAGTTCAGACCAACAATAACCAGTCAAATTGAACAAATATTTAGGAGAGAAAGTGCACAGGCAGAAGAGAGTTTACAGAGCATGAGGGAGGGCGTGAACATGCATCGATAAAGTGAGAAAACAGCTGCTCTGTAATGCAAGGAATTAAGCAAACTTGCATTGCGCACCATGACATCAAATCTGACCATATATGGTTCACTGTTACTGATAAAAGATTCATATCTTTGCGGGATTATCAAATCAGCCTGTTAAGATGCAAAATATGTTATTCATCTTTAAAAGCAAAAAATATTTTAAATACCATTCATCATTTTTTAAGGAGCTTTTTTTTAAATCTCAGAATATTTTTTTTTTGAGATTTTGCAATTCTGCTTTGCTGTAGGGGCCTGAGTTAGTCAACTGTCAATTTTTTTACAAACTACTTTCATGGACAGTAAACATTCTGGCCATCTCAGGATTCCCCTTACAACACAGGTCATTATGACATCCAGGATCTTAGCAAAGAGAAATTGCTGCTTGTTTCTGCAAGTTGCTACTGGGAATATCACCCAAGGCAAATGAGTATTTTATTATTATACACATAAATGGGAGGTAGTACATCTGACCACATGAATATACATTAAAAATAATAAAATAATATTTTATGCCAAAAAACACAACTATGAAATGACCTTGGAAAATATACAATAATACTCTGTCGGCCACGTTACCAGCAAATAGCAATTTCAATCTCAGTACAAAAAAAATGAACTGTTTAGTTAAATATTTAAGAAAGAACTGCGGATGCTGGAACAATCGAAGGTAGACAAAAAATGCTGGGGAAACTCAGCGGGTGAGGCAACATCTATGGAGAGAAAGAATAGGCGACGTTTCGAGTCGAGACGTCTCGACCGGAAACGTCGCCTATTCCTTCTTTAGTTAACTATAGACATGCAGAGATACACAACATTAACCCATACATTTTTGTTGGTTGTTAGTGGTTCAGAATACAGTTAAAGAGATGTGGAACTTGCCAGCACCACCCGCCCAACTGCCCCACCCCTTCCGCGCCCCCCCCCCCCTCCCTGCCCCCACCCACAGATAAAAAGAAAACAAAGTTTACTTGAAAGTGCCGTCACAAGTAGATAGTGTGGTTAAGATAAGAATCTTAATGTATAGATTATTACAGTCAAATTATTGAGTATAAAAGTCAGGAGGTCATGTTACAGTTGTGCAAGATATTGGTGAGGCTACATTTATAGTATTGTTTTCAGTTTTGGTCACCCCATTATAGGAAATAAATTGTTATGTTAGAAAGGGGGCAGAAAAGATTTATGAGGATGTTGCCAGGACTCTAGGGCCTGAGCTATAGGGAGAGGTTGATTAGGCTAGTACTTTATCCTTGCAGCGCAGGAGGATGAGGGGTACAAGATCATGAGAGAAATAAATAGGGTAAATGCAGAGTCTTTTACCAAGAGTATAGAAATTGAGAATCAGAGGACAAAGATTTCATAAGAACCTGAGGGACAATTTTTATTTTACACAAAAGGTGGTAGGTGTATAGAACGAGTTGCCATAGGATGTAGTTGAGGCAGGTATAATCAGAATGTTTAAGAAATTTAGATTGGATAGGATAGGTTTAGAGGGATATGGGCCAAACGCAGGCAGTTTGGTCTAGTGTAGATGGTGCATGTTGGTCAGCGTGGGTAAGTTATGTTGAAGGGCTTGTTTCCATCCTGTTTGACTCTGAGTCTAAAGAGAAACCAAAGGATACAAAATAGTAAACAAAAGACGAAACCAAAGGCAGAAGGATAAAACAGAACAGAAACCAGGCACAAACTGACTCAGAATACAAGCAATAACCAAAAAATTCAACAATCTCTTTGGTCTATAAACATCAGAAGTACTATTCCCTGCCTAGAGAACCTTTGCGCAAAATTAATTCACCAATCAAATGACCTCAGAATGACATACCAGCGTTTAACTAATTTTACAGTGCAAAAGAAACGTACAAGCATAACTAAGAAGATATTTGTCGTCTTTCCTCAGAGAACAAATAACTAGTTTCACTTTCCAAGATCCAAATAAAGAGACACAGGTCCAGGAAAAGAGGTGAGAAAGGATGCACGCTAAGATGTGGCAACATTAAAGGATGTCGAGTGACAAAAATCAATTTCTTGATATGCTCCTGCCTTAAAGGGCTTGTGTTTTTTAGATTAAAATTGGATGCAAATTGAGAATATTGTTCCAGAAACAATAATGTAATTTCCAGAGCCTCAGAATGAAAAATAAATTTACCCAGCCACCAAATGGCCTATTGATAATTCTAATATTAAAAAAATCATACACTGATTACTAAAACATTCTTTATTTAAATTATGAGGAAAATCTCAAAGATTACCTGCCAACAGCTCCAGTTGCTCCTAACACCATTGCAGCCAAGAGTAGCTGGAGAACAAAATCTTTGGTTACACAGCAATTGTAAACTATGAGATGTGTCCAGATTGCAAACCATCAGATGTGTCTAAATTACATGAGGGGACCATGAAATCTGATCATACTGACTACATTTATATTTATAACTTGCTGGGTTTTTTTCTTGTTAGGATTTATGGGCCTAGAGATTGGATAGGGTCCTTTCAAATGCAATTGTTCTATTATTTTTGATGAAATTAGATCACAATCTTTGAATGGCAGCAAAGCAACACACATTCAAACTAATAAATGTTAATTTTTTAATCAGTATCTCCTCACCATCTATTATTTTTTATTGAAGACAGATAAAAAAATCGTGTTCATCTACTTCTGTCCTTTAAGGCAATCTGATGAAGACTCAAAGCAAGCTCTCTAATCTTGCAAAATCAGTCAGAAAATAGAAATTAGGACGACATGGTGGCGCAGCAATGGAATTGCTGCCGTACAGCGCCAGAGACCCGGGTTCTATCCTGACTATGGGTGCTGTCTGTACGGAGTTTATACAGTCTGCCCGTGACTGCTTGGGTTTTCTCCGAGTGCTCCGGTATCCTCCTACACTAAAGACGTACAGGTTAATTGGCTTTGGTAAAATTGTAAATCGTCTCTAGTATGTAGGATAGTGCTAGTGTAAGGGGTCGGCGCAGACTCAATGGGCTGAAGGGCCTGTTTCAGCATTGTATCTCTAAACTAACCTAAATAAAATATTTCAAGCAAGGAATCCATACATAAATTAGGAAGAAGAGTGATCTGTCTTCCAATGGTTACAAAACATTTGCAGAACAATGAACAAATCGCAATTGCTTTATAATTAGAATTTAACATTTTTGACATAATGGTAAATCTGTGCAATATGATGCCTGGCTTAGACTTTTGTCTTTGCTGAGCCACTCAAAAGCGGACTGTCATCAAACTGGTGTTTAATGAATGTTCTCTACAGATTTATTACTTCATATGTCCTCAAATGATTAATTTTTAAATCTCAGAATATTTTAGGCCTTTTACACAGCTTCATCTGCATGGGTATAGTTTTGCACTTTCGAGTCTATCTGCCTCTGCAAAATCTCTAAAGTCAGCATGTGGGGGATTAACACAATTTGGATCAAGGACTAGAGAACCACTTGAAAGGTATGCGTAGGAAGGAACTGCAGATGCTGGTTTAAACCAAAGATAGACACAAAAACTTGGAGTAACTCAGCAGGACAGGCAGCATCTCTGGAGAGAAGGAATGGGCGACGTTTCGGGTCGAGACCCTTCTTCAGACTAGTCTTAAAAGATACTTTGGAAATTGACATGCTAAAACAAAAAACTACATTGGATTTTAAACAGTATAAAAAGAAGATTCCATGTGATCAGTGGCGGACTGGATCTAAAAGATTTGTTGCCAGGAGACAAAGGGGGCCCACCCACAACTACAATGCTATCATTTAACAGGGGCCCACTTGCCATCACTTGCTATCACTTCATCAGGGGCCCACTTGCCATCGTGCAAGCTGACATCCTGGCCTGTCCGCCACTGCATGTGATCACCCACAGTACTCAGGTGTCACTGTCTCTTAGGAATGCAGCTAATACGTTAACCATGAGTGACCTTTGAAACTGACAAGCAATTGGTTCTATTAACACTTGGGCAACCATATTCTTAAATGACGTAACATATATCCTTCACTATTTTCGTGGCGGAAAAATAACTTTGTGAATACGAGTCCAAAACTCTCTAGCCCAAACCCCCTTTCCCTGTTAACATAATTGTCTTGATAACACAAACTGCTATCACACAAAGTTTCTTAGGAATGTAACTACTGCATCATAGCAGAACTCCTTGTAATTAATCATAAAATATCAAAACTTCCATACCTCATCTTTTCCATAGAGCAAGTCAAATTTATCCTTGTAATTATTAACACATTGACCCAAATCCAACAAGTCACTGCTGGTGAACTTCAACCCCCGGAATGTTGGAATCTTTTTTTCAATTCCATCTAGCAGTTCCACAACTTTAACTGCAAGGAACAAAAGTTCCATTAGATCTCAGTGATTATGACAGTTGTGAGTCTCAGCTGTACAATTCAATACTTACAAGATACTCCAGTTAGCTCAGGAAGGTGGTAATAATAGAAAGGGATACCAGGGGCAGCTGATGCAACTTCCTTAAGATACTCCACCAAAGCATCTGAAATAACAAGTACATTTGTTTACCCGTATTATATCTTCCAGATGGAAACTTTTTAAGCTATTGCTCTTGGAATGTAATCCATTGTGCAAAATATTCTGTGATGTTCAAATATGAAAACATTGAATAAATGAAAAATGTATTATTGGTGGATCTCTCCAGACATTGCTTATGGTACAATAATAGCACTGAATGTATTCCTCGCTGCGGCAAGAAAGTCAGGACAAAAACAGTGGGACTTTAATTTTTTAAAAAACGGTTTGAAATTTGAATCAATGCTAAGGTGACGTTAATAATAACATTAAGGTGTTTCTGCTGTGCTGAAGTTTCCAAGAATGCATTAACAGAGGGAAATAAGTGTTTCTCAGCGCCAATCAAAGGGAACTTTTTTTCCCTCACTTGCTACAGATGTGAGAAATCTATAATTTAATTGTAGAAAGTTATTTAGAGAAATTCAGATCCAAAATAAACAGTGATCTATTATACCAAAACAAATGCCGAGATCCATGCATCATGAAGTTGGCTTGAAAAATTTGCAAACACTCTAGAACATTTAATTTTGATTTTCCCAATCCTTCAGATTTTATAATGAGCAAAAAATCCAGGTAATCAAATAGCTAAGTGGTGAATGTGTAAATTAGGTGCCAAATTTAATATTCCCTCCAATCCTAATCTCAAACCAATCTTAAGTTTCATTTCCATCTCCTTTCATACTGTATCCTCTGCATATCCACCTTATCCAGCAAACTCATATCTTGCTTTCTCAATGTGTAAGAAGGAACTGCAGATGCTGGTTTAAAATGAAGATGGACACAAAATGCTGGAGTACCTCCAGGTACAAAATGCTGGAGTACCGAAGGATCTGAAGAAGGGTCTTGACCCGCAACATCACCCATTCCCACTCTCCAGAGATGCTGCCTGTCCCGCAGAGTTACTCCAGCATTTTGTGTATCTCCTGTTTTCCCAATCCAGTTTCCAATAAATAACTGATCATTCCACCTCCACCCCGGGCCCAAATGTTAGCTGATTTTCTCCCCTCAGAACCTGATCGTTCATGCTTACAATCCTTGAACCTGCTCAGTTTGCAAGCCCTTGCTTTCTTCTCCCAAGCCCTTGAGCACATTGTGACCTTTGAAATCCATGCTCAGTTACCATGAACTCTTCCTTAGAATCGCTCCAAATCATATTTCAGCAACAGAACTCTACGGCCACCTCTTGCTCCACTATGGATGTGTTTCCAATTGTATTTTCCACAGTATTTTACTTTTCACTGCCTTGTATAATTTATGTTCTGTATGTTGCCAGAGCCGTTGTGACTCACTGCACATAGTGTTGCATGCAAGCGTTTCAAGTCTATTATTTGTGACATCACCGTACTTGTGCATATGATAACGAATTTAACCCAAAATATTGTATCCACAAATCATTTTTGAATGTGCTATTCCATCCATATTATTGTGGAAATACTGTTCAAATAATTAAAATCTCAATATATCAATTTACTCTTTATACTATTGCATGGAATAATAACATAAATACACAAACCTATACTTTGAGGTTTGAAAAAAAATGGTGAAATAACTGCAATCCCAGAAGCATTACACTTAGCAGCATGCTCTGCCTGCAACAACAAAAACAATGTTACTTTCTTCTGCATGTTCTTGTTTTGCAAAATTATAACACTAAATATTAAATAGAGCACATTCATACATTTTAGCAGATCCTGTGTTACCATTAAACAAATTGGAAAAGACGAAGATAGACACAAAATGCTGGAGTAACTCAGCGGGACAGGCAGCATCTCTGGATAGAAGAAATGACTGACGTTTCGGGTCATGACTGAGTGTCGGGGAAGAGGGAGTAAAGGGCCTGTCCCACTTTCCCGAGTTACTCACGAATTCTCCCGAGTTTTCCCCTTGATTCAAACTCGGAGAATGTCCGTAGGGAGTCCGTAGATATATCGTAGCGGCTCGTTATGCCAGCCGTAGGCACTCGGGGCATCAGGTAAGTCGGGACGTTTTTTCCAGCATGACAAAAAAGTGCACGAGTAAAAAGATAGTCGGGAGGAGGAGTTCGTAGATCACAAAAATCTTGATTTTTTTTTAAAGTCCTTTCAACTCGGCAGAGGACTCGGGAAAGTGGGACAGGCCCTTTACAGAGATAAGGAAGTGTAAGAGATCAAAAGAGATGAAGTGCAAGGAAAATGGAGAGTAGATTATTGTTAGCTTGGAGAAGGTGACAACAAAGCAAACAGAGATACAATGTAAACAGGGGGACAGTCAGACTGGTCAGGGAACTGGGAAGGGGGAGGGGATGGAGAAAGAGGGAAAGCAAGGGCTATTTGAAGTTAGAGAAGTAAATATTCATACCGCTGGGGTGTAAGCTGCCCAAGCAAAATATGAGGTGCTGTTCCTCTGACAAGGGAGGATGCCCAGGACAGAAAGGTCAGTGTGGCAATTGGAGGGAAAGTTAAAGTGGTTAGCAAAGTTGTTTTGCGTGCTCTTCAGTCCTTTAAAAAAATGAAAGAAAAAACCCACAAAAACATCAAAAGGAAGCAAAGTTAAAATTTACATTGTACAGGAGTCATGAAATGTTTCTAACATATTTGTAATTCCAATAATTAATTAGGGAATTTCCACATAGGTCATTAACTTGTCAGATATATTTTCTTTGTCAGAAAATAATGGGTTATAGCCCACTTCCAGCACTTCGACACAAAATACAAATTGGCTGTTGTTAATGTAGTGTTTGAGGCGATTAAATTATCAGGAAGTATTCTTTTTTTGCACTGAACAACGTCACATTAACTGAACCCTGAACACAAGTGGAAATCCACACATCAATGCATCAAAATATTCAGGGGGATAAAATTTTAAAGAAATATCACAGTAAATTTTGATCTTAAGTTTTTAATCAATTGTACATGACCACTCTTGAATGGACAATAAGATATATTTTGAACCAATTTCTGTTGATCATTTAAAAATTTAAATAAAAAGGACCATTGAGCAGGTCAGGTAGTGTCAGTGTAAATAAAGTGTTAATATTTCAGGCTGAAGACCAGGTCATAAAGGTCTATGTGTGAAAACATGTTAAATTGCAAAAGAAGTTGGGGGAAGGGATAGACAAAGGAAGTAGCTCTGATTGGACGAGGTCAGGGTTGCCAAAATCATTCCAGTCACTCAGTTAACAGTTGCTTTATTTACCCACACCTGCACTCATTAATCGTTTTACCAACTGGCTTCATAAATATTGGAATCACCTCATCAATCTTGGCCCCATCCACCAGATATTTCTCTCTCATGCTCACTAACTCAAGTCTAACTTGAGTTCTCATTTCGGATGACGACTCGGCAAACTGAAATGTTCACTCTGCAGCTCTTTTCACAGATGCTGCCTGCCCCAAGTGTTCCCAGCATTACTATTTTACTTCAAATTTCTGGAAAATGGACATATTGATTTTCTGGTAGTCATTTCTCTATAAAAACCATTGCCTGAGATTGGCATAATTGCTTACCTATATTGACTTTGCCAGCTAATCACAATTATTTCAATAAGGAGATTTGTTCAGTGCATTGTTATTGGTTAATAGCATTTAATATCATAAAGTACTTCTGTAAACTAACTAAAGTTTTTGATGTTTAAGAAGGAACTGCAGATGCTGGAAAATCGAAAGCAGACAAAAGTGCTGGAGAAACTCAGCGGGTGAGGCAGCCTCTATGGAGCGAAGGAAATAGTAGCAATGTTACAAATTTTTGAGATTTAAAAAATCAAGTCTGCAATTTATCCCATCAGATAAAGCATAACAATAAGTTTAATTTGACACCTAATTCACTTTCATATCTCAAGTAATAAAAAAAGTTATGGCCATTTTCATACTCGGAAATTAGCATCTTGTTCCCTATTGATTTTCTATGGACATAACAAAAAAGCTGTGATCATGGACAGTCAATAGCCCATAACCTTCTTAAAAATTAAGAGAACTGAATGAAATTTTCAGTTATCATAAATTGAACCATTCTGAAACAAATATAAAATAATCTTACTTGGATGACCTGAAATTAAAGCATATAATTAGTTAGTTACCCAATTGTAGCTAATTTCAAACTTCAATTACTAGATCTAAACATCTATCCATTTCTTAATAAATGATTAAAATTTTTAAATAGCCTAAGTGTCCAAATAATATTCACAAATAATTCACAATAAAACATGATTTTTAAATCTCATTTACATCAATTTATAGGCCAAATGGAAGGAATTTAGTGTTCAATTGCTGTAAATTAAAGTCAATTAAAATCGGCTTTCTCATGGGTTCCTGTGGAACGCGCTGGTTTAGAACGTTCACATTGCGCTGGATTTGTGCCCTCAAATGCCCAGAAAAATACTGCGGGATATAAAGAGCCCAAAATGAACTATTCGCTATAGAAAACTTTATATACAGGGTTCTTAAGAAGCCCCTTTTAATGTAAAAATAAGGTACATACCTTTAATTGTTTGCTTTATAAAACCCTGGGGCTGCGAGAGGTTGCGGGTTGAGAGAGTGATTTTTAAACTACTATAACTATTATACAAGGCCATAAAAACTAATAATACCTTTTGCGACGGGGTCTTTCAGCGATTTTCCGTTAAAGATTTACTAGGCTGAACATTTTCGATTGCAACAGCCTAGTAAAAATTGCGTTTTAAACCCGCCCCCTCTAAACAGCGCCAAAATCGCGCACATGGGGCTGGGACAGATTCTCAATGACGATTCCGGTAGGTTTTGTAACATACCTAGAAATAGGGTTTCGGGTCGAGACCCTTCTTCAGACTGATTGGGGTGGGGGGGGGGGGGGGGGGGGGGGCAATGATGACAGTGGGCTGTGGGAGAGCTGGGAGGGGGAGGAGAAAGAAGGAGAAAGCAGGGACTACTAGAAATTGGAGAAGTCGACGTTTCATACCGCTGGGGTCGAAACCCTTCTTCAGATGTTTAAGAAGAGCTGCAGATGGCCCGAAATGTTGCCTATTTCCTGCTGGAGAAACTCAGCGGTTGCAGCAGCATCTATGGAGTGAAGGAAATAGGCAACGTTTCGGGCCAAAACCCTTCTTCAGACTGAAGTGGCCCGAAATGTTGCCTATTTCCTTCGCTCCATAGATGCTGTTGCACCCGCTGAATTTCTCCAGCATTTTTGTCTACCAAAGGTTTTTGATGTGTTGGTTTTGTGCGGCATGGTGGCGCAGTGATGGAGTTGCTGCCTTACAACGCCGGAGACCTGGGCTCGTTCCTGACGATGGATGCTGTCTGTATGGAGTTTGGACATTTTCCCCGTGAGCATGTGGGTTTTCTCTGTGTGCTCAGGTTTCCTCCCACACTCCAAAGACGTACAGCTTTGTAGGTTAATTGGCTTTCATTAAAATAACATTTTCATTAAAATAAAAGTGTGCTGGATAGTGCTAATGTACAGGGTGATCGCTGGTCGGTGCGGACTCAGTGGGACAAAGGGCCTGTTTCTGCTCTGTATCTCCAAGGTCTAAAGTGTCAATCATTGGAACAGACACTGACTATGTACAAGCAACCCCCACATTAAGGGGGAGGTTTCATTCCGAGAGAACAGTTCATATTGTGATTTTGCATAACACAAAGCCGCATCTGTGCATGTGCAAAAAACAATTTGAACAGTAACAGGAGGGTTACCTGTACTGCAAAGTTTGTTAGACACATAATAGTACAGGAGGGTCAACTATACTGTAAAATATGTTAGACACAAAATGCTGGAGGTATTAGCCAACATCTGCAGTTTCTTTTTATTACTGTAAAGTATGTTGATTGCCAACTTGCAGCACATTCAGTCCTACCCCTGAGCTGTATTAATTGGCTACCACAAAAGGACATGTTATACTCTGGTTCATAATTCCTCGCAAGAATTCTATTAGAAACATTCAAACATTCATAAGGAGCAGAGTGAAGGCAAGATAAAATTCTTGTCAGGTTCAAGTTTGTGCACATTGTGATTAATAAATATCTGTTGCACATTTACGAGTCAGTTTGTCTGATCACAGTGATAAGGTTACAACAATTATTTTAACATGATCAATAATGTGGGTTACATCATTCTCTTTAACTGTGTTGCAACTTTCTCTGAATGGTTTAGGTCCAGTCTGTCTAATTGAGCAGCTGACAGACATTCATATCATCAATGATTCGTATCATTTGGGGGCATCTCAACGGCAAGGGTTGTCTTCGTCCAATGAAACAAAACATGATTCAGAAGATAATGTTAGTAAGGAAACACAAAAATAAACTGCAATAAAGTAATCCAGAGATTTATGCGATACTGCATGGGAATTGGCTTGTTTTGTAATATGAACTAAAAGTACTAGTCTGGCCTACAGTCAATTTCCAATTCAAATAAACCATCTAATGCTGGGTTACTTCTGAATATCAAAAGGAGAGCGATAAAAGTTCAAATTGTAGCTGAAAGGACTGTTAGCTATTACTGCAAGCATATTTAAATTAGAAACGGCTTTCAATAAGTACCCATATTACAAATAATAGTACCATAGTGATTACAATTTATGCAATGAACAATGAGTCTCAAATTTTCCCCTTGTAGTCCTAAAAATTCTCATGACAATAGGGTGTTACTTTTCAGTGAAATCAAGCACAGCAAACAGGGATTTTTTCAATTTATCTGAAAATCAGAATTAAAATCTTAATATGCTGATAACGAAAATCCCAGACCAGCTGGAAGTCTTCACTCAAAAATGTGATTCCACAACACAGGCCCATCACGTCCACGCCAACCATCGATCACCCAATCGTGGTATTTCTATGTTATCTCACTTTCACATCTACTCTCTAAACACCAGGGGACTATTTTTTTTTTCTGTCCCGCTGAGTTACGCCAGCATTTTGTGTTTACACCCAGAGGAAACCCACGAGGTCACAGGGAGAACGTGCAAACTCCACATAGACAGCACCCAAGGTCAGGATCAAACCCGGGTTTCTGGCGCTATGAGGCAGTAGCCCTATCAGCTGCACCAATGAGAATATCACTCATTCTTCTGAACGTCAAAGGGTACAGGCTCATTCTCTTCCAACTGGACAACTCCCTCATTCCAAAAAGAAATAATGTTAGAACGTGAACAGCGTGAACAATGTGAATGTACCCAGAGTAGAGAGCCTTCCTTATATTAAATTCTACCTTTTTGATACAAGGGTCAGAGGCACACTACACATCTCCAGTTGCACTTGAGGTGATGATGATGAGCGGTCTCTTTAATTACCGGTCCTGCAGCTAAAGAGACTCCATAATGTTGTGGAGAAGGTAGTTCAAGAATGTCAACCCAATCTGAGAAAAGTAAGTTACTTTAAATGCAGTGGTGTGGGGTACAATTGGAATAGTCTAGTACGTTGCCACAGTGCATTTTGTAGATGTTATGCACTGTGATACCCATGCACTGGTGCCGAGGGCTAGTTTACTAATCCAGTAGGATGTCAATGATAGCCCAGCTCTCAGTGGAGGGAGAAAGTCAGCCGCATGAGAAGCGGACCAGCAGAGTAAAAAAAAACTGTCCACGAGAGAAGTGGACCGGTCGTGAGAGAGAGTCCGGTCGCAAGAGACGGCCGTGAGCAGAGAAAGCTCAGCCGGGAGCAGAGCAGAGTCGACTTTGGCAGCCCGACAAAAAAGTAACGTGAAGCCTGGGGGAGCAGAAAAGAAAAGTGGAGTCCGGCCAAAAGTACCGGTGGGGACAGCTAAGAGAAGCGGACCGGAGGTCGAGGGGGAAAGCCCGGACGTGAGAGGAAGTCGGGACGGCCCCGAACAAAGAGTGGGTCCGCACGAGAGAAGCAGGACACAGCGCGCTCAAGCACTTCAGCCCGGTCGTGAGCAGAGTCAGCCCGGTCGGGGGAGAAAGTGGAGAAAGCCCAGTCGCGAGAGAAAGCCGGCGGAGGGAGAAGCGGGTCCGCGCGAGAGAAGCGGGGCACAGCGCTTAGCCAGCCCCCGACGGTGGGGCACAGTCCTGATGCTTGGAACAGCGGGGACTAGCAGCAGTAACTAGCGGCGACACACCTTTGGTAGGGTGTCCACGGAGCCAGCGACGAGCCGAGCAGCGGGTCCAGTAGCAGCCGGGAGGGCTGTGGAGCCAGCGGGCAGGCAAGTCAGCAGAGCAGCAGGAGATCCAGAGATGGTACAAACCATGCAAAATAGGGCATTCCCAGTTTGTGCAATATTAGTCAATGAGGGATGCAACTATTACCATTCAGACTGCCTACAAGAATATGTTGATTAGGCAGTGGGTTAAGCAAAAGAGAGCTACTGTAAAAGTGCAGTCAGTACTCAGTATGAGTTGGTATAGGAAAGACCTAAGGAGACAAATAGATGCACAACAGAAAAGGCTGAAATGATACAAAAGGCTTAAACGATATAGGAAAGACTTCCTCAAACCGATTTATACAGCAGTTGTAGTGCAGTCTCACTACCGTGCTTATGTAGTAAGAAAAATATACAGAGCGCAAATCAAAGCCACTGTTGTATTGCAAGGACAATGTAGATCTTACTTCTTGATGAATAACCAGAAAGGTGATTTAAGAAGATAAATAGACGAACAGCAGAAAAGGCTTAAACGTGAACGGTTGAATAAATGTGTGACGATGAGCAAAAAGCTGTTAACAGAAAAGTCTAAAGAAGAGAGGCTTGTTGGTCGAGACAAAAGTATGCAGGACCGATTGCGATAAGGACACTTCAGTATAGTCCAGCATGGAGCTTCCTTCACTGAGCAATGGACAAATGGTGATGCATTGCAGAATGTCATTATACAACAAGAACAGATAAATACGTAGGGCCAGGAAATTGAGCGACAGAGAGCGACTGAAAAACAAAAACCTGCAGTCATGTGTCAGATCCCACCTACAAATAAAGAACGGAAACAGAGGAAATGTTAACTTTAGCAGAATTTCAAGAACAGGAAGAAATCTGCAAATTAGATTAGGATATTTAAAAAGGGAAGAGGCAGAGGTACAGGTAGAGCTAGAGTGATTAGAAAGAGTGTGCAATTTACACAGAAGGATAACACATAAACCAAGGGGTAATGTATTTGGTTTAAGGAAGATGAGTGGAATGAACCATTATAAGTGCTAAGTTTAGATACAGTTTACAGTTCTGAGGATGTAATGTAAGATGACTGCAATAATATAATTTTGCAACTGTGTGTTAATCAATTATATTTAATGTACTAGAAATGGCGTTATTTGCCTCCAAGCTAAAGGGGGAGCAGTGTAATGTATATCATGTAAATGGTGTTACCTGCCTCCAAGTTAAAGGGGGAGCAGTGTGATGTATGTAATATAATTAGCATATGTTATGTCTTGTGCGAGGGGACACATGCGCTGGGGGAGACTCATGGTGGCATCCTGCAATAAAGAAGCTTGTTAGTTTACTCCTGTATCTGAGAGTTCTTTTGAGTCAGTTCCAAGCATCCAAATACATTGAAATTAAATTTAAGCAGGTATGTCAGGTATGTCTTTGTGTGTTTTGTGTGGGGGGTGGTGTGGGGGGGGGTGAGGGGGAACCGTTTCGGCCGCCTCCTCCATGGAGAGGCAGCCTGAAGCAGCGGTCTACAGCCCGGGATCCCTCGTGGGGGATCCGGGGTAAGAAGAAGCCACCACTGCCGGCCCGCGGCCAACTTCTACCGCAGGTCCGGCGTGAACTTACCATCACCCCTGGAGGGGAGCTTCGACTGCCGACCCTGCAGTCTGCGGTGCTTCTGTCTGCGGCGCGTCGGGGACTTTAAATCTTCGACCGCCGGCCTGCGGCCTGCACCAACTTAAAGCCGCGGTCTCCGGTGGGGAAGAGCCGACTCTGGACTTACCTGGACTTGTACCTTGTCCTTTTACCATCTGGACGCCCGCAGCAATGGCTGCGGAGGGTTGAGGTCCCGACCACGGGGGAAAATGGAGGAGGACTGGCCAAATTGTGTGCCTTCCACCATAGTGATGAATGCTGTGGTGGATGTTTATGTTAAATTTTTATTGTGTTTTTGTGTGTGTTCTTTATAATTGTACCGCTGCTGACATATTCATTTCACTTGCACTTATGTGCAATGTGACAAATAAACCGTATTGTATAGTATTGTGTTGTATCTTTCGACCATGTGGAGCTATGCAGAGACATACGGAGTTTGACTAAGGTTAAAAAATACGAGTCAAAGAAGAAGGTTGGATGAATATCTTACTGTTTTGCTTTGACAATATAGAAACTATTAATCAAGAGATGAAGATTTATCTTTCGAGAGGCTTTGAATGTCTCGTGGAGAGCTCCCATGCGTAAAACGACACTCTCCTCACCCCATGTTTTTTCCTGTGGCTACAGGGAGCGATCTCTTGAACGATATAATAATCTGCCACTATAACAGGAACATAGATTCAGATAAACACGCAGTCAGAAGATGTGTCTCGACCTGAAACATCATATATCCATCTCCTGGGTTGCTGCCTGATCTGCTGAGTTACACCAGCACTTAAAAAAAAATTACACATAAAATTCTAAAAGAAAGACTGTGCTATAAAGCAAGACATTAGTGCAAAGACAGATTATTGGGAAAGAGGAAAAAAATCATTGCAGTGCAAGAGGTGGGCTGCAGTGTTCTGTTGTCAAGTAGGAGTGTAGGCTAGTTCAAAAACTTGATAGTTGTAGGAAAGTAGCAACTTGGTAGTGAGGGATTTCAGGTTTCTGTATCTCCTGGCTAATGAAGCAATAAGAAGAGGGTATGGCCTGAATGATGGGGATCATAGAGATGTACAGCATGGAAATAGGCCCTTACACGCAACTAGCCCATGCCAATCAAGATGTCACATCTACACTAGTCCCACCTGCTTGTGTTTGGCCCATATCTCTCTAAACCTTTCATATCCATATACCTATCCAAATGTTATTATGCTCATCAGGCAGCTTGGTCCATATACTCACCATCTTGTATGTTAAAAAGTTGTCCCTTACATTCCTATTAAATCTTTCCCCTCTCACCTTGAACCTATGTCCTCTGGTTCTTGATTTCCATGTGAAGACTTTGTGTATTCAACTCATCTATTCCTCTCATGATCTTTTACACCTTTATAAGAGCACTCTTCATTCTCCTGTGCTCCAAGGAATAGGTTACAGTGCAACAGTGAAAGTTGCTCACTAGCATAGAAGCAATTAAGGCAGCAATTCGTCTGAAGGCCATTCAGTATAACCTGCTATGGTTAGAACAGAATTAATTCTTACAATATAAGGAAACTGCATAATTGAGGTTTATATCTTTCCAATGGCCTAATAACAGTCCAGGTCCAGGAAGTAGTCTTTTGAATGCAGGTTTTCTAGGTTTTGGACAAGAACGGAAGATGATAAAATAATTGTCTCTCAAACTGGTAATTTTCAAAAGAAAAAATGTGAAAATATTATATCAATCTGGAATTATAGTTAATGATAAAAACTAATTTGAAAACAGATATTCAAAAAGCAGCCAATGAAATATTGTTTTCCCTCACTGCTGAGAATGGAAGATTAGTATTTCGGCCAAGATGATTCAATTCTGATGAATTTCAATATACATTTCATTTGAAATTGTCAATAATGATGAACATTCTTTGGATCTCAATTTCAGTCATTCTCTTTTCTTTTTTAATGTTGAGAACAAACAAAATGTAATTACAGCCAGAATATTTAATAATTATTGAAGCTCACCATTTGTCGAGATTCTTTTATACTCAACGAACCAACATGAATGATCACCTGATCTAACCTACAGAGGGATAGGGAGAAAGATAATACAATTAAAGTTAAACAAGTTCAAAAAGTAAATGTAAACTTTGATTAAAGAGGCAGATGGAAAACCAGAAGCCAGGATGGAATTTCTTGGACTTTTAGCTTTACAAGTCAACAGTTGAAAGGGTAACATCCTCTTATAAATTATTCATAGCTTGTCAGATAGGAATTCAAGTGCAGAAATCAATCCTATAGGCAATACCATGTTTCTGAGTTTGGTGCCTTCATCACTTGATGAAAGAGGTTAAAAGTTCTGGAAGGTCCATCAAATGTATCCTGGTTGAACCACTTTAATGCATTTTGTACATAGCAGACCCAGCAGTTACAGCAACACTGATGGGAGGAATAAATGTTTATGTCCATTGAATCTATCTACACTTCATTCTGCCTCGACGAGGTCACTTGCATAATCAAGGAGCAGTCTCACCCTGTTCACTCCCTCTTCTCCCCTCTCCCATCAGGCAAGAGATACAAGAGCTTGAAAATGCATACCTGCAGATTCAGGGACAGTTTCTTCCCAGCTGCTATCAAGCAACTGAACCACCCTCTCACCAGCTAGAGAGCGGGCCTGCCCTCACATCTAACTCATTAGAGACCTTTGAACTATCATTGGTTGGACTTTTGGAACTAAATATTATACCCTTTATCCTGTATCTGCACTGGGGATGGTGGGATTGTAATCATGTATAATCTTTTCGCTGACTGGATAACACCCAACAAAAAGCTTTTTATGGTACCTCCATACACATGCCAATAATAAACTAAACTTAATGTAAATTAACAGCATTCTATTAAATTCTTGATTTGAGATTGGATACCCTGCCTCGGGGCTGCTTTTGTAGCCCTGGAATGGCTGGTCCAGTTGAAGTTTTTGGTCAATGATGACCACAGGATGTTGATGATAGGTGCGCAATGTGTGACAATGATAATCACATGGAATATCTTGCTGCAAATAATCATAGCCTGGCATTGTAGTGGGGCATATACTAGTTAGTAAGCCATGCTCAAATGTTGTTTAGATCTTAGCAAAGGTGTCTTAATGTGGCTCAGGATTTGAGAATGGAATTGACTGTTGAGCAATCATCTGCAAACAAGCCCATTACTAACCTTATGATAGAATGTGATTGAAGAAGCACACTAAGTAGCAATGTTACAAAATTTTGAGATTTAAAAATCAAGTCTGCAATTTATCCCATCAGATAAAGCATAACAATAAGTTTAATTTGACACCAAATTCACTTTCATATCTCAAGTATTAAAAAAGTTATGGCCATTTTCATACTCGGAAATTAGCATCTTATTCCCTATTGATTTTCAATGGACATTACAAAAAAGCTGTGATCTTGGATAGTCAAAAGCCCATTTCTTAAGGAAAGATTAACATTTTTAAATAGCCCAAGTGTCCAAAGATTATTCACAAATAATTCACAATATAACATGATTTTTATATCTAATTTACATTAATTTATAAGCCAAATGGAAGGAATTTAGTGTTCAATTGCTGTAAATAAATGCCCATTTAAATCGGCTTTCTAGTGGGTTCATGTGGAACGCGCTGGTTTAGAACGTTGACATCGCGCTGGATTAGTGCCCTCAAATGCCGAGAAAAATACTGCGGGATATAAAAAGCCCAAAATGAACTACTCGCTATAGATAACTTGATATTCAGGGTTATATATATGCCCCATTTAATGTAAAAATAAGGTACATACCTTTAATTGTTTGCTCTATAAAACCCTGGGGCTGCGAGAGGTTGCGGAATGAGACAGTAATTTTAAAACTATTATATCTATATTATCGAGGCCTATAAAACTAATAATAGCTTTTGCGACCGGGTCTTGCAGCGATTCTCCGTTAATGATTTACTAGGCTGAACATCTGCGATTGGAACAGCCTAGTAAAAATCGCGTTTTAAACCCGCCCCCTCCAAACAGCTCCAAAATCACACACAAGGGGTGGGGCAGATGCTCAGCCACGATTCAGGTAGGTTTTGTAACATACCTACACTAAGAAAGTTGAGCCAAGACACCGCCCTGAAAAACTGCAAGTTGAGACAAGTGATCTTCAACGTCTACACCATATTCCTTTATGAAATTGTAAGTTAACCCACATGATGTTTTGTCCATGATGCCCATTCATTTCAGTTTTTTCTGGGACTCCTTAATGACTCACTGTCAAATGGTTCTTTGATGTCAAGAGCAGTCACTGTCACTTCTAGAAATTAGCTCTTAAATACATCTTTGGGCCACAGGCCATAAAGCCAAGTAGTCCTTCAAACTACAGACCAGGTACATGGGAGTAAGTAATTACTAAGAGCCAGTTAACAGCCCTGTTAGTGACACATTCTATTGTTTTGCTGATGATTGGGAGTTGCCAATGATTTGATGGGCTGGATTTGTCTTGCATTTTTGTAAACAGGTTACAAGTGGGCAATTTTCCACAGTCATTGTGTATGCCAGTCTTTTAACAATGATAGAGATAGTTTGGCATCAGATATAAACTACTTCTGGCACTACAGCCAAGATGTTGCCTAGTTAAATAGCTTTTGCTGTATCCAGTGCTCTTTACTTATTAGCTGTTATATATGGTGAATTAATTTGGCTAAACATTAGCTTTTGTAACGGGGGGGGGGGGGGCAGGATTTCACAACAAAACCAAAAATCACTCATCTTCTTCGCACTTTCAGTTGGACATAATTGTTTACTCTTCACCCAGAATTTTCGAAAACCATTTACATGGTGACTATCTTTCAACTATGCTGTATGCACGCGTCCTTTATGGCAGCATTCTCACCTCTTGGTAATAAAGTTGTAGTATAGCACCAGAGTCTTGGGCACAAATATTTAGGCTGTCATGTTAGTGGGATTCTGAGGAAGTGCTACCATTTTTAGTGAGAAATTCAGCTGAGGCCTTGCTGCCCACAAGAAGCTGTATGGGGTCGTAAAGTGCTATTTTGAAAAGCAGCAAAAACCTTCCTGGTAAAATGATAAATTTGTTCATCAAACAATACTATTAAAATTAATTGTGTATGATTATTATGGTTGATGGAGGTTGTTGTGAGAAAAATTGTCATTGCTGAATAACAACATCCCTACATTTATATGGTTACTAGACCAAGTGCAGACCCGTTGGGTCTGCTCCCCCAATGGTGTGATTCCCCCAACCCAATATTCCACCATGCACCCGTCTCCTCCAATGGAACTGAAGCCGTTGCCAAATGTAAGTTTCCAGCACTCCCCTGCCTCCCTCAATTGCACCTCCCCTGCCTGCTGCATCAGTGAAAGGTTCAGTGTTCCTGTCTTGCAACATTGTTTCGAAGTGTGTTGGAAGCTTATAGGAAGGAGCAGCCGTCAATGAATCAAAAGGCAGGAAGGGATCCGTACTGCAGGCGGACGTCGGATGGATTTGAGTTTTATATATATACTAGACCAAGTGCAGACTCGTTGGGTCTGCTCCCCCAATGGTGTGATTCCCCCAACCCAATATTCCACCATGCACCCGTCTCCTCCAATGGAACTGAAGCCGTTGCCAAATGTAAGTTTCCAGCACTCCCCTGCCTCCCTCAATTGCACCTCCCCTGCCTGCTGCAGCAGTGAAAAGTTCAGTGTTCCTGTCTTGCAACTTTGTTTCGAAGTGTGTTGGAAGCTGATAGGAAGGAGCAGCCATCAACGAATCAAAAGGCAGGAAGGGATCCGTACTGCAGGCGGACGGATTTGAGTTTTATATATTAACTAGACCAAGTGCAGACCCGTTGGGTCTGTTTCCCCAACAGCGTTTGCGGGGGGGGGGGGGGGGGGGGGGGAGCACTCATATTAACCACCGCCCAAACTCACAGGTGGGGGGGGGGGGCTGAGGGGGGGGGGGGAGGGAGGAGAGAAGAGGGGAGGGAGGGGAGAGGAGTGAGAGAGGTGGAGGGGAAAACGGGACAGATTTGGGAGGGAAAGGAGAGCGGGGTAGGGGGGGTGAGAGAGGTGGATGGGGACAGAGATGTGGGGGAGGGGGGGGGTGATGGGGAGGGAGGTGGGGTGGGTGGAGGAGGGAGGGAGTGGGAGAGGGGTGGGGGGGAGAGAGGGGGGGAGGGAAGAGTGGGGAAATTAAGTGAAATAGTAGGGCCCTTTGAGCCTGGAGGGGGATCAGGGGAGACAACTCCCTCTTAAATCTAAGAGTGGGGAGGGAGGAGGAGAGGGGTGATCCCTTGTTCTGGGGGGGTGATGGAAGAGGGACAGAGGGGTAGGAGGAAGGGGGAGTGGGTGGAGAGAGGGAAGGGGGTGGGGTAGAGAGGGAAGGGGGGTGGGGGAGAGGGCTGGTGCTGGGGGATGGGTGACTCAGCAACATCATATGTGGCAAATCGTTGGCCATTGAGAGGTGCTGCTTGTGTCGTGAGAAATTTTGTAAGTTTCCTATAAGATCCCCTCTCAATCTCCTAGAGGGGTGAGGAGAGGGAAACATAGAAATTAAGTGAAATAGTAGGCCATTCGGCCCTTTGAGCCTGCACCACCATTCAATATGATCATGGCTGATCATCCAACTCAGTAACCTGTACCTGCCTTCTCTCCATACCCCATGATCCCTTTAACCACAAGGGCCACATCTAACTCCCTCTTAAATCTAGCCAATGAACTGGCCTCAACTACCTTCTGTGGTGGAGAATTCCAGAGATTCACCACTCTCGGTGTGAAACATGTTTTTCTCATCTCTGTCCTAAAAGATTTCCCCCTTAACCTTAAACTGTGATCCCTTGTTCTGGACTTCCCCAACATCGGGAACAATCTTCCTGCATCTAGCCTGTCCAACCCCTTAAGAATTTTTTATAAGATCCCCCCTCAATCTTCTAAATTCTAGCGTGTACAAGCCGAAGTCTATCCAGTCTTTCTTCATATGAAAGTCCTGACATCCCAGGAATCAGTCTGGAGAAACCTTCTCTGTACTCCCGACATCCCGACTCCCGACATCCCGGAAGGAGCAGCCGTCAACGAATCAAAAGGCAGGAAGGGATCCGTACTGCAGGCGGACGGATTTGAGTTTTATATATTAATAGATAGATAGATAGATAGAAGATAGATAGATAGATAGATAGATAGATAGATAGATAGATAGATAGATAGATAGATAGATAGATAGATAGATATGGTTATATATGGGACAAGGGGAGAATACGTGTTCGGCACGGACTAGAATGGTCAAGGACGCCTGTTTCCGTGCTGTAATTGTATATGGTTATCTGTTATATGGTTATTTATTCAAGATTCAAGATTCAAGAGAGATTTAATTGTCACATGTGCCAGATGGCACAGTGAAATGAATTCCCATACAGCTATACAATAAAAATAAACAGGACTCAACACACTATAGAATTTAACACAAAACATCCCCACACAGCAGAATTAAAGTTTCCCACTGTGTGGGAAGGCACCAAAGTCAGTCTTCTTCCTCCACTGTTTCCCGTGGTCAGGGCCTCCCCAAGCCCGCAGTTGCAGCTACGGGCGGCCCGATGTCCAGGACCGCTCGCCGGGGTGATACAAGTCCGACGTCGGGGCTGCGGGACGTCCTCAGCGGCGTGGACACCAGAGTCGGCCCCCTCCTACCGGAGTCGGCGGCTTCCAATGTCCGTAGGCCGTGCCGGGTGGAGATTGCTGCTGTAGGCCCTCTGAAAGGCGCCCCAGGACTCCACGATGGCGGTCAGCGCCGGCCGCGTTGGAAGCTCTTCGCACCAGAGCTCCATGATGTTGGAGCAACGGCCCAACGCTCCGGAGCTCCAAACGGCGACCCAGGTAGGCATCGCCCGCTCCGCGGTGACTCCAGCACTGCGCCGCCACTGTAGCAGCCCTGGTCCGGTACTCGGTCCCCGGCAGGAAAGGCCGCTCCGATGCAGCTGGTAGGCCGCGAGGTGGGGGGCGAGGACGCGACTCGGAGAAATAGTCGCTTCCCCGCCCGTAAGAGACTGGGAGACGCTTTCCCCCTTACCCTGCCCCCCTCCCCCACATAGAAAAGTAAACGTTTCCCCCTAAAACAGACTTTGAACTAACTGAAAATTTAAAAAAAGATAGAAATGACAGGCAGGCTGTAGATAGAGGCTGCTGCCAGTGCGGAGTGGAGGTTTCACAGGTTGTAAAGCGCTTGGGGTCCTCAATGTTATGAAAGACAATAAACTAAAGGCCTTTTCTACAGTGGTTTGCAAAAGTAGTCATACCCCTTGAACTTTTCCACATTTTGTCACGTTACAACCACAAACGTAAATGTATTTTATTGGGATTTTATGTGATAGACCAACACAAAGTGGTGCATAATTGTGAAGTGGAAGGAAAATTATACATGGTTTTCAAATTTTTTATACAAATAAAAAACTGAAAAGTGTGGCGTGCAAATGTATTCAGCCCTGACACCCCTAAATACAATCCAGTGCAACCAATTGCCTTCAGAAGTCACCTAATTAGTAAATAGAGTCCACTTGTGTGTAATCTAATCTCAGTATAAATACAGCTGTTCTGTGAAGGCCTCAGAGGTTTGTTAGATAACATTAGTGAGCAAACAGCATCATGAAGCCCAAGGAACACACCAGACAGGTCAGGGATAAATTTGTGGAGAAGTTTAAAGCAGGGTTAGGTTATAAAAATATATCCCAAGCTTTGAACATCTCACGGAGCACTGTTCAATCCATCATCCGAAAATGGAAAGAGTATGGCACAACTGCAAACCTACCAAGATATGGCTGTCCACCTAAACAGACAGGCCGGGCAAGGAGAGCATTGATCAGAGAAGCAGCCAAGAGGCCCATGGTAACTCTGGAGGAGCTGCAGAGATCCACAGCTCCGGTGGGAGTATCTGTCCACAGGACAACTATTAGTCGTGCACTCCACAAATCGGGCCTTTATGGAAGAGTGGCAAAAAGAAAGCCATTGTTGAAAAAAAGCCATAAGAAGTCCCATTTGCCACAAGCCATGTGGGGGACACAGCAAACATGTGGAGGAAGGTGCTCTGGTCAGATGAGACCAAAATTGAAGTTTTTGGCCTAAATGCAAAACGCTATGTGTGGCGGAAAACTAACACTGCACATCACCCTGAACACACCATCCCCACTGTGAAACATGGTGGTGGCA
The DNA here is from genome assembly GCF_028641065.1 of Leucoraja erinaceus. Lineage (NCBI taxonomy): Eukaryota > Metazoa > Chordata > Chondrichthyes > Rajiformes > Rajidae > Leucoraja > Leucoraja erinaceus. The sequence continues at coordinate 47,652,005 of NC_073386.1, forward strand.
GCATCATGCTGTGGGGATGCTTTTCTTCAGCAGGGACAGGGAAGCTGGTCAGAGTTGATGGGAAGATGGATGGAGCCAAATGCAGGGCAATCTTGGAAGAAAACCTGTTAAGAGTCTGCAAAAGACTTGAGACGGGGCGGAGGTTCACCTTCCAGCAGGACAATGACCCTAAACATACAGCCAGAGCTGCAATGGAATGGTTTAGATCAAAGCATTTTCATGTGTTAGAATGGCCCAGTCAAAGTCCAGACCTAAATCCAATTGAGAATCTCTGGCAAGACTTGAAAATTGCTGTTCACAGATGCTCTCCATCCAATCTGACTGAGCTTGAGCTATTTTGCAAAGAACAATGGGCAAAAATTTCAGTCTCTAGATGTGCAAAGCTGGTAGAGACATACCCCAAAAGACTTGCAGCTGTAATTGCAGCGAAAGGTGGTTCTACAAAGTATTGACTCAGGGGGGCTGAATACTTTTGCACGCCACACTTTTCAGTTTTTTATTTGTAAAAAAATTTGAAACCCATGTATCATTTTCCTTCCACTTCACAATTATGCACCACTTTGTGTTGGTCTATCACATAAAATCCCAATAAAATACATTTACGTTTGTGGTTGTAACGTGACAAAATGTGGAAAAGTTCAAGGGGTATGAAAACTTTTGCAAGCCACTGTATATTTACATTTCACACAAAATAATGCTGTTGCTTTTGTATCACTTGTTGCCGTACAACCTAACATAAATTCCACATTCTAACTCAGTCAGGTGTTATGAGGAGAAGGCAGGAGAATGGGGTTAGGAGGGAAAGATAGATCAGCCATGATTGAATGGCGGAGTAAACTTGATGGGCCAAATGGCCTAATTTTGCTCCTATCCCTTATGACTTATGATGACCTTAAATGCATTAAAATGGAAAGACAAGATCTCCTACTTCTCAATACAGTTCATTTGATCAGTTCTAAAAATACATCTGGAATGTTTAGAATTATTTCTATTATTATTAAAGCCAAAGCCAGCCACACAACATTAAAAATGAGGTATCCATAGAACAGTATTTTTACTGTGTGTGCAAACCATATTCACATGGCACCATTGATATCACGATACACCCAGCGGTAAAGCTCAGGGACCATGACTGATGATTTTAATGATAAAGAGTTCACTGCAATGGAATTCAATAGCAAGATTCCAATGTATTCAATCTTAGGAAACTTATAAAATAATTCAAGTGGAATTCATTTATGATTCGAACAGAAATTTAGTTCAAAATTTAAATTGTCAAGGGCTATGGATGAGCACTTGAAGTGGTCTGAGATACTTTGGGCAAGAATGAAAATAAACTAAGTGTTTCTTCTCTTGCTTGCCATCCAGCAACTTCTGTCAGGAAATGTGTGCACATGGACTGTACAGAAGAACATGAAGCTCAACTGTCATTCCTTCACTGGCAAGGTTCTTGCATGAGCAATGTGCATTAGGATCAAAACTGTGCACAAGCAGCATGCTTTACACTCTGGATCGTTAAAATATATAAATAGACATCTAGTGTATGGTTGTGATGAACAGTATCCAAATATACAAGCACTCACTTGCCCTTTCCCTTGTTAATCCATTCTTCAGCAACCAATTTTCTTTCTTCAACACTAAGTGACATGCCCTCCCCAGTAGTTCCATTGACTGGAAAACAACAAAGAAAACATATGACAATATTGGTTCTTAAAATAAATTCAGTTCTGGAAATTGGTACAGTAGTTATTTCAACAATTGTAATTAATACAACTATTTTCACATCAGCTTAAGCATAGCAAATTAGGTTGGACATTTACTTATGTAAGGAATTTTACCCCATGTTGATGACCAGTGTGAGAATGAGAGAAACTGCAAACAAAATGTAACTGCAGAACTGTACCACATTTGATAAGGGGTGGTGGGGTTATAATAGGCTAATGGAGCTAGGTTGGGGAGAAGTAAAGTGCAAATGAAAGAGGGGGAAAAAAACAATGTAGGTGATTGGTGGAAATGGAAAAGGGGTTATGGGGAGGGGGAATTCAGCTGATGGGGGTGGAGTCAAAGGCTGATAAGCGATAGGTGGAACCAAATAAGGGAGGGACGATTTGCAGAAGGAAACAGATGGGGGAAGGAAGGAAAGGAGGGAGAGAGGTGTTAACTATTTTGAAAAACCATTAAGATGGATAATTTTTTTTGTCCTGATGGAATCTATCCAGTATATACAGGGAGGCAAGAAAGGAAAAGGCTGGGGCATTGATAAATCTTTGTATCCTAGTTTGCCATCGTCGAGGTCACTTACGAGTTGCAAATATTGCTTCAAGAGAGGGTTAGATTTAGCTCTTACAGGCCCGTACGAAGCTTTTCAAAAAGGGGGGTAGCATGACAGGATTACATCACATGCACGAAGCGTGAAGTCCCTCGATGCCAGGGGTTTTAGATGCTCTCTGATGCATTCTGAGCCTTATTTTCGAGCATTTTTGCACCAAATTTATGACCAATATTTCAGAAATTAACATGAACCTGAGAGGTAGCTTTTTCACACAAAGGGTGCTGGGTGTATGGAACGAGCTGCCAGAGGCTGGGACTATCCTACTGTTTAAGAGACATTTGGACACGTACATGGATAGGACAGATTTAGATCGATATGGGCCAGACGTGTGTGAGTGGGACTAGTGTAGATGGGACATGTTGGTCGGTGTGGGCAAGTTGGGCTGAAGGGCCTGTTTCCACACTGCATCATTCTATGACCAAAAAGTGAAGAAGAAAAATGCATGTAGATAAGTAGAGCAGATTTCACAGAGGAGTGAAATGTAAAGGCAGAGAGAGGTTTATGGGTGGAAAGGAACATAGGAAAGGAGGGGGGAGAGTGGGCTTGGGCAGATGGGTGTAGGGAAAATAGTCACAAAGTGCTGGAGTAACTCAGTGGGTCAGGCCGCATCTGCGGAGAATATGAATAGGCGACATTTCACAGAGTGCTGGAGTAGCTCGGTGGGTCAGGCAGCATCTGTGGAGAACATGGATAGGTGACATGTCACAGAGTGTTGGGGTAACTCAGTGGATCAGGCAGCATCTCTGGAGAAATGGTATAGATTATATTTCGGGTCAAGACCGTTCTTCAGTAATATTCATGATGTGACATGCATAGACATTCCTGAATGTTATCCAAACCATCGTGATCTACTTTGTTACGGTGCTTGCCCTCTCCTATAACATCTCTGCTGCCTTGGGTGATGCAGGACAAGACACAGGACACAAGCTTTGGGACACAGTGTGAAACTTTCACGAACAACATTGGTCGGTGGGGGCGCTGCAAACCGTCACCCTGTCAGCAGCGTGTCCGTTTTTTTCCAACTTTTTTTTGTTTTTTTAGTATGTTTTAAAGTATGTTTTTTGTGTTTTGTGTGGGAGGTGGTGTGGGGGGGTGTGGGGGAAACCGTTTTGGTCGCCTCCTCCATGGAGAGGTGACTTTTTCCAGGTCGTCTGCCGCGTGGCCTAACAACGAGGATCGGGCGGCCTTTCCCGGAGGCGCGCCTGGGGCTTCAGCGGCGGGCGCAGCGTGGACTCTTGGTGTGGAGCGCATGAGCCCTCACTGGGGCTCGCCGGAGGGGGCGCTCCGTTTCGCTGGCCTGCGGCAGCCGGCAGCCTGAAGCCGCGGTCTGCAGCGCTCCAGCTGGTGCGGCGTCTACAGCCCGGGATCCCTCGTGGGGGACCCGGGAGAAGAAGGAGCTTCCACGGCTGGCCCGCGGCCAACTTCTACCGCGGACCCGGCGTGGACTTACCATCACCCCTAGAGGGGAGCTTCGACTTGAGGGTGGGTGAGGGGTTGTCAGAGGAGAGACTTTAAATCTTCGACCGCCGGCCTGCGGCCTACACCAACCTAAAGCCGCGGTCTCCGGTGGGGAACAGCCGATCCTGGACTGACTCTGGACTCTGGTCACGACCACAGGGGGAAATGGAGGAAATGGAGGAGGACTGGCCAATTTTTGTGCCTTCCACCACAGTGATGAATGCTGTGGTGGATGTTTGTGTTAAATTTTTATTGTGTATTGTGTGTTCTTTATCATTGTACCGCTGCTGACAAATTCATTTCACTTGCGCTTTATGTGCAATGTGATGAATAAAACTGATTATATTGATTGTATTGTATTGAAGCTGTTGCAGTGTCGCAGCCTGGTAATAACCTGGATTGAGTGGATTTGGAGAGGATGTTTCCACTAGTGGGAGAGTCGATGACCAGTGGCCACAGCCTCAGAATTAAAAGACATTCCTTTAGGAAAGAGATGAGCAGGAATTTCTTAAGTCAGAGGGTGGTGAACTGTGGAATTCATTGCCACAAACAGCTGTGGAGGTCAAGTCAATGGACATTTTTCAGGAGGAGATTGATAGATTCTCGATTGATACGGGTGTCAGAGGTAATGGGGAGAAGGCAGGAGAATGGGTTTGAGAGGGAAAGATATAGAGTCATAGAGCGATACAGTGTGGAAACAGGCCCTTCGGCCCAGCATGCCCCATCTGCACTAGTCCCACCTGCCCACGTTTGATCCATATCCCTCCAAACCTGTCCTATTCATGTACCTGTCTAACTGTTTCTTAAATGTTGCGATAGTCCCTGCCTCAACTACCTCCTCTGGCAGCTTGTTCCATACACCTACCACCCTTTGTGTGAAAAACATATCCCACAGATTCCTATTAAATCTTTTGCCATTCACCTTAAACTTATGTCGTCTGCTCCTCGATTCACTTACTCTGGGCAAAAGACTCAACCATATCTATTCAAATCATGATTTTATACACCTCTATTAGATCATCCCTCATCCTCCTGTGCTCCATGAAATAGTCCCAGCCTACTCAACCTCTCCCTATAGCTCTGGCCCTCTAGTCCTGGCAATATCCTCATAAATCTTCACTGTACCCTTTCCAATTTGATGACATATTTCCTATAACATGGTGCCCAGAACTGAACACAACACTCTGAATGCGGCCTCACCAACTTCTTATGCAACTGCAACATGACCTCCCAACTTCTATACTCAGCCTGGGCCGCTGAGTTACTCCAGCACTCTGTGAAACTTCACAGAACAGGGCAAGATTAGCAAGTTTGCTGATGATACAGAAGTGAGTGGTTTTGCAGATAGTGAAGATGGTTGTGAAAGATTGCAGCAGGATCTGGATCAATTAGCCAGGTGGGCAGAGGAATGGTTGATGGTTCATGAACCATTTTGAAGGTCGTGTCGCAGGTATATCAGGTGGTCAAAAGGTATTTTGGCACTTTGGCCTTCATCAGTCAGAGTATTGAGTATAGAAGTTGGGAGGTCATGTTGCAGTTGTATAAGACTTTGGTGAGACCACATTTAGAATATTGTGTTCAGTTCTGGGCACCATGTTATAGGAAAGATGTCAAACTGAAAAGAGTACAGAGATCCCATCCTGGATCAGACCAATCAGGGTTGTGTCATCCGCAAACTTGAGAAGCTTGACAGAGGTGTCTGTGAAGGTGCAGTCATTGGTGTGGCGAGAGTAGAGGAGAGGGGAGAGTACGCATCTTGCGGTGCTCCTATGCTGAGCGTTTGCGGGTCCGAGATATGCTTTCCCGCCTCACATGCTGCTTCCTGTCTGTCAGAAAGCTGGTGATCCACTGACAGAGGGGTTCAGGCACAGTCAACTCAGAAAGTTTGGAGCGTAGTAGTTCTGGCACAATGGTGTTGAATGCAGAGCTAAAAACAATAAAAACAAAATCCTCGCATAGGTTCCCTGGCGGTCTAGGTGATGGAGGATGAAATGCAGGCCCAGATTGACTGCATCATCCACAGATCGATTGGCCCGATATGCAAAATGCAGAGGGTCCAGCAGAGGGATTGTGATATTTTTCAGCTTGGCCAGTACAAGCCTTTCAACGGTCTTCATGACTACAGAGGTCAGTGCGACAGGGCTGTTGTCCTTAGGACCAGTAATCCTTACCTTTTTGGGTACAGGGACAATAGTGGAGACTTTGAAGCAGGCAGGGACTGGTTAAAAATGAGTAATTGGGTGTGAAGTGGTGATTGGAGTGGGATGGGTGTAGAAGGACCCAGTCTTTGCAGACTGAGGTCAGGCTGTGAGTAGGTGTGAAGTGTTGGGTGGGAAAGGGTCCACTCTTTTCATGTGTATTTCCTTCACTCCATAGATGCTGCTGCACCCGCTGATTTTCTCCAGCAATTTTTTGTACCTCCACTCTTTTCATACTTTTCTTGCCTTAAGTAGGCGTGAAGTGGTGAATGGGAAGGAGAGGGCGCAGGGTCCATTCTTTGCAGACCGGGGTCTGGCTGTGTTTGTTGGGGAGGGGATTTCAGGGTTATGTTTCTGATTTTCAAACCTGCAGTAAAACCCATTCAGGTCATTCGTCAGCTGACGATTGTCCAAAGAGCGGGGGGCTTTCCTCTTATAGCTGGTGATTTCTTGCATGCCCTTCCAAACTGAAGAAGAGTCATTAGCTGAGAACTTGCTCCTCAACTTCTCAGAGTACGTTTCCTTGGCAGCTCAGATTCCCCTTCTCAGCTCTTTATCGATTAGGCTATCTTTTAACTCTAACGATTAGGCTGTCGGCTTGCATATTTGCCCCCCCACCCCCCCCCCCCCCCCCCCCCCCCCCCCCCCCCCTCCCTACCTACCTTAATTTTGCAATCTCACTAAAGATATTCCCTCTTTCCCTCTCCCCTCCCCCATCTCTCTCTACCCTCCCTTCCCCTCTCTCACCCCCTCCCCCCTCTCACATCCCCCGCCTCTTTCTTGCGGGGGGGGGGGTGAAGATGAAGGTGGCGCAGGCCCAGCGGGCGGTGGGGGGATGAAGGCGGCGTGAGCCCAGCAGGGGTCAGCGGGGGTGGCATAGACCCAGCGGGGGTGGCGTGGGCCCAGTGGGAGTCAGCGAGGGTGGCATAGACCAAGTGGGGGTGGCGTGGGCCCAGCGGGGGTCAGTGAGGGTGACGTGGGCCCAGTGGGAGTGGCGTGGGCCCAGCATGGGTGGCATGAGCCCAGCAGGGGTGGCGTAGGCCCCGTGGGGGTGGCATGAGCCCAGCGGGGGTTGCGGGGGTCAGCAGGGGTGGTGTGTGGGGAAGATGGCTTGGGCCCCGGCGTCGGGGGGAGGCGTGCTCCACCGCAGCGGCGTCTGGTGTTGGGGTTACAGCCGTTGGGTTCAGATTCAGCCACTCTTGCCCGGCGACAGGGGAACAGAGAACTGGCCGTTTCCAAAGTGAAAACGTTGATTTTTTTTTCTTTTCTTTTTTTGGTGATTTTTTCTTAGGTGGGAAAAAAAGGGGGGTGTGGTCGTACCCAACGCACCCCTCCTTCGAATGGCCATGTCTTAGGGCTAAAGGAATCAAGGGATATCGGGAAAAAGCAGGCATGGGGTACTGATTTTAGATGATCAGCCATGATCATATTGAATGGCCGGTGTTGGCTCGAAGAGCCGAATGACCTACTCCTGCACCCATTTTTCTATGTTTCCTTGTTTAAGATGGGTAATTGGGGATAATCCAGGAAATAACACATTGTTGAGATTTATATCTGTGGTAATGAAATTAATGATGACTGCTAAAGTCAGGTTATACTCACACTGTGAAAAGCATGAACTTAATATAGATATCCAGTGTTGGTTTTTGAGGGGGAGGTGCAAATTCACAAATGTGAGGAGGTGATAAAGATGACTGATAAAGGTAGGGCAAGGGATGGGGTCTACACAGTCTTCAGTTTAGAGATACAGAGAAACAGGCCCTTCGGCCCACCAAGTCCGTGCCGACCAACGATCCCCACATATTAGCATTATCCTACACACATTTGGGACAATTTTTACATTTACCAAGCCAACTTATCTCCATACCTGTACGCCTTTGGAATGTGGGTGGAAACCGAAGATCTCGGAGAAAACCCACGCAGTCACGGAGAGAACGTACAAAAGCCGTACAGACAGCACCCGTAGTCGGGATCGAACCCGGGTCTGTGGTGTAAGGCAGCAACTCGACCGCTGCGCCACATTTTACAATTGCTCATGATAGGATGTTTCACAACACTAAATCACATGGGATCCATGGTGATGTAGTAAATTGGCTGAAAAATTGGCTTAGTCATAAAAATTGAAGAGTGGAGGAGGGTATTCATTATCTGGTGCTCTGTAATCAATGAAGGTCCACATGGATCAGAGTTGGAACCTCCATTATTTATAGTATATTTTTGAATGACAATACATGTGGTACAATTAGTAGCTTTGCAAACAACATGAAATTGGTAGTTTAGATTGTGAGGAAGGTTGGTAATTGTTTTCTAACATCATTCTCCTCAGTACCAATTTTCATATAGTATTTCATTGCATATTGAAACAAGACTTGTCAATGTGGTTATTTTTTAGATGGACAAGTGCCATTTTTTATTTCCTACTTGTTCTACTATCATTATGCAGTATATAACAAAAGTACAGATGCCAGTCCCAGGTGTTGATACTGACAATTTTGGGGGATTTGTTGATGGAAAAGAAAACTGATTACTTCACTAAGGACCTTGTTTTGAATCCACCTGCATGAATCATCTCATTGCCACCCTGAATCATTCTCTTGCCCGATCTTCCAAATACCGACATATGCAAGACAAAGTTTTTATCTAGTGGTCATGACCATGCATTGAATACTTCCTATTTACAATGGATATCCCAAATTGACAAAACCAATCCACAGTAGCTGAGGAGAAACCATATTTCTTGAAGAAAGAGGACACCTTGGATGTCCTAGAATGGAAAGCCTCATCTTGAGAGCAGATGGGGCAGAGAGGGAGAAATTGAGAATAAGGGATGGCGTCCTTACAAGAGTCAGAGTGGGAGATAGTGTAGTCAAGGTAGCTGTATTAACCTATTATAACTTATGAGAGCAAACCAAGGATAAATATGATATTTGAGGGTGGGTGAGGGGTTGTCAGAGGAGAGAGAGATAAATAGCAAAAGAACATGGAACATTGAGTTCTAGCATAAACTTACCAAAAATATTTCTAATCCCTTGGACCTTTACCAGATAATCAATATATCGACCAATGACAGGGAGATTAATTTCACTGCAAGACAAAAAACAATATTTCCAAATGATACATTTGTTGCCATATAAGTCGGTTGGCATTAAATCTTGAATTGTGTTCACATTCTTACTCATCATTTGTCAGGGGTGTGAAGGTTGCTGCCACCAAACCACTAAGCCTTTTGCTGCTCATTTCTACCTGAAGGAAAAACACATTAATTAAATCTTGAGGTTCAAATTGAGCGTCTAGGTACACACAATAAGTAAGACAACCTATCAACAACAGATATACGGCGCAAAACATGAAGGAGAAAACAAGACAAACTGGTGTATTTAAGGGAATCAGACAACTCTGACACTTCTCCCAGTGTATTCAACCACACCTCTAGAATTTGAATTTGAGGAACAGGGGCAGTCACCTAATTGTTTTAGTAACAATTTTTAATGAAGTTAATCATAATCATAATTTATTAGCCAATTTATGTTTTATATACGAGGAATTTGATTTGCCATACAGTCATAACAAAAGAGCAACAAGACACACAACTATACAAAATTTGACATAAACATCCACCACAGCGGCTCCGCCACATTCCTCACTGCAATGGAAGGCAATAAAGTCTTATCTTCTTTCCTCTTTTTACTCCCGCGGTCGGGGGAGTCGAACCATCCACAGCAGAGGCGATTGAAGATCCCGTGATCGGGGCGATCTAAGATCCTGCGTCGGGGCGATCGAAGCTCCCGCGGCGGGGCGATCGAAGCTCCCGCGGCTGGAGCTCCCGAAGTCAATCCCTGACAAAGGGATCACCGGCTCCACAATGGGGTGGGAGATTGCAACCTCCCTGTTTCGACGAATGCAATCAACCTGGCGTGCACAATCAAGTAAAATCAAATAGAACAAGTTGTCCTACAACTTTAGGCTGTGCACGCCATACGAAAGAAGAAGAAGAAGCTCCACAATGTTAAGTCCACAGATCCCGAATTCCCAGCAAGAGGCCGCCAGCTCCACGATGTTAGACCGCATTGCGGACGTTGGGACGACACAGAAAAAGTTGCATCTCTGTCAAGGAAAGTGATTAAAAAAAGGTTTGCCCCACCCCCAACTAAATACAAAACTAAAACATACATTTCACACCAAACTAAAAACACAAAGAAGAGAAAAGACGAGACAGACCGTTGGCGAGGCGGCCACTCACGGCGCCCCCTGGTGGTAATGGGATGAACCTCCGAATCATTTAAATTATGCCACACTCTAACTTACTGTGAATGTCATTGTCATTGGGCGGCATAAGAACAACCAAAGATCCTATAGCAGCTATAGGATCTTTGAGAACAACAAAGTTAAACAATAAAACGATGTCACGGGACCGGGAGATTGCAAATCCCGTGACCGTGATCCCGTGACAGCTTCCTCAAAAATTAAGTGAAATTACCAGCCCAAACGCCCAGAGCAGTCGACTGCTAAATATAACAGTTTGTTAATGTATGTCCACTGCGAGGAAGCAGCTGGTACGTTGGGATTTCGGATGCGAGGGGGCAGGAACGGCCCCGATTAAGCAGCTCCCGATTCACTCTAACTTGGCCGCCGGGAACATGAACTTACGTCTCCTCCCTGAGACATCCTTCCTTGCCTGTACGATGCTCAGCTAGGATGCCGGGGAGCTAGTGCTGGAGGTGGAGTGGAGCTGGAGCTGGTGCCGCCCTCACTCGACGGCAGGCCGGCCGGCCGGTGATCATTGTGTGTCAGCTGATCGCTCGGAAGCCGCCTCCTCTCTGTCTGTCGCCTTTGTGAATGAATGGATGGATGGATGGATGGATGGCAGCCGCTGTGTCGCACAACTTGAACACCGCGGTGACTGAGAACAGATTCCTCCGGTTGCATACTTCAAAAGCACAGGCTTGGACCGAGGAGTCGAACATTCAGACGAAAACTATTCTATATTACCTCATATTCCACTTGGGTAACTTACAACCCGACGGTATGAACATTGAAGACAGATATAAAATGCTGGAGTAACTCAACGGGATAGGCAGCATCGCTGGAGAGAAGGAATGAATCTTGAATGGGTGATGTTTTGGGTCGAGACCCTTCTTCAGACAGAAAGGTCTTGACCCAAAACGTCACCCACATTCCTTTTCACCAGAGATTCTGCCAGTCAGACTGAGTTACTCCAGCATTTTGTGTCTGTCTTCGATGTAAACCAGCATCTGCAGTTCCTTCCTACATGGTATAGGGAGGTTGCACGGCAGTCGGGTCACGAACCATGACCCATACTGTTGCTACCCTACTCCAACTGGCGTACTCGCGATGTACTGCAGGTAGGCACTGACCATTGTTTCCAGCGTAGCAGGCCCGTTAAAACCCGCCGAAATTATCAATTTTTGTGCTGTAAATAATTATGGAAATCAGGATAAGCATGAGACATTTAGCCTACTTCAGAATTCCAAAAGTGAGGAGAAATTACGGTAGATAGAAGCGAGAGCTGAAGGAACAACAACTGCCAAAGTGCTTGGCGAACATTGGCCATTTGCTCACTGCATTTCATCAACAATAGGGTGATTTCACGAAAGGTCACTGGAGCGTAGATCCGCACCCACGTGACCGAAAATCTCAAGTGGAGGACATGCTATACATCCGGTACATGTTAGTGAATGGGAAAACACGCACTTTCACACCCGTTAAAAACATCGAAAACGGCCAGTTTTTGAGCTGCAATTTACTGTGCCAGTCGGGGTGACCGTGAGGCACAGCTACCTAAATGTACAGTCCAAAAAAAAGATAGAAACTAAGGTAAATTCAAGAGGGAGCTGAAGGTGCAAATTCAGCAGAAATGCTTATCGGACATTTGCCGTGGAGATTTAAAGATTCAAAATATCGGGAATTATCGCGTTTGCTCGCTGCATTTCATCAAAAGTAAGGCAGTATTGACTTTTTTATCTTTATTGATGAAATGCAGCGAACAAACGTGATGATTCCCGATATTTTGGACCTTTAAATCTCCACGGCAAATGTCCGCTGTTCACTTCCGCTGGATTGGCACCTTCAGCTCCCTCTTTAATTTACCTTAGTTTCTATCTTTTTTTTGGACTGAAAATCTAGGTGGCTGTGCCTCACGGTCACCCCGACTGGCACAGTAAATTGCAGATCAAAAACTGGACATTTTCGTTGTTTTTAACGGGTGGGAAAGTGCTTGTTTTCCCATTCACTAACATGTACCGGATGTATAGCATGTCCTCCACTTAAGATTTTCGGTCATGTGGGTGCGGATCTACGCTCCAGTGACCTTTCGTGAAATCACCCTATAAGGCATTATTTGTGTTTTTTCTTGATTCCTTTGGCATCTAAAAAGTTTTAGAAGTGATAAATCTGGCTGTAAAATTTTAAAATTGCCAATGGTTCTCAAGTGGGTTTTTACATACAAAAAGAAAACGCATCTGAAGCAAAATGTATCATTAAAAAAAATCGCAAACCATACGTGGGGTTTGAACTACATTTTAATCAGATGCAAGCCAAGGAACGGCATAATTGTTAGCTGTTAATTGGACATAATCAACCTCAGCAAATTGACAATATATTGAAAGGGAGTGGGTGTTTAAGCTGTCAGGGCATTTTATTATTTGCCAAAATATACATCTCAATAGCATAATGATAGAAGACTTACTTTTCCACACACCACTCGTAAGTCTGGAGATTTTTTTAATGATAAATTTAGCTTCAGAAGCGTTTTATTTTTGTATGTAAAAACACACTTCAGTACTGTGGGCGATTTTAACATTTTAGAGCCTTTTTAGATACCAAAGGAATCAAGAAAATAAAATAATGCCATTCATCAATTACTGTTGATGAAATACAGTGAGCAAAGACGATAATTCACAATATTTTAAATTTCGGTATCTGCACGGCCAATGTTCGCCAAGCACTTCAGCTGTTGTTGTCCCTTCAGCTCTCGCTTCGCTTTACCTTCATTTCGCTTCACTTATGGAATTCTGAAGTTGGGTACATGTATCTCACGCTTACCCCGACTTCCACAATTTTTTACAGCGCAAAAAAATCACCATTTTGGCGGTTTTTAACCGGTAGGAAAGTACTCTTTTGTGTATTAACAACATATACTGGAAGCTTTGATGTCCAGATGGATTGAGCGGCTCCGTGCATCAAGCCCTTTGACCTGGTGACCTGACGTGCACCCCCCCTATAAACATTGAATTCTACATCTTCAACTGAAACCTCATCCCCCACTTTCCCGTGGCCCCCATCCTCATCCTCATCCTCCCCGCAGTGTACTTCTGTTTTCCCAACTCTTCCCCCCTAAACTCTGTAACCCTGACCCAAAATGTGGCTGATCCATTCCCTCCACAGATCCTGCCTGAGCTCCTTCAGGTCTTTGTGTTTTGCTCAAGATTCTAGTATCAACCAATTTTGTATTTATGGTGTTTACTCCCTGAGTCTTTGCTTCAGATGGCTGTGAATGTCCTGGTTTGAATGTATTCAAGGTTGAGTTCAGTAGATTATTGGATCTTTTGAAAATCAATGGGATTAGGGTCTATGCCAATGAAAGGAACTTGGAAACTCTGGATGGGCCATAATGGAATGGGCCATATGGACATATGTTTGTGATGTTCTGAATGGTAGTCACTTTTGGCAAATGTCGGAGCAAACATGCTTGTATTGTAAGATAACACAAACACTTACTGGTTTAAATATGTAGAATAGAATAGTTTCTTTATTGTCATTGTAACATGAACCATGTACAACGAAATTTAAAATGTCAGCCAGTCAGTGCAGCATTCAAACATTTCTAAAAGCTAATGATACATACAAGGTAAAATATTAAAGATAAGCAACTAAATAAATATCACGGACAAAGCACGCATACACACCCAACCCTCCATCCTTCTGTCGATTCCACAGTTACCACAGTCCCTTAGTCTGTATCGCCCCTGCGTTCCTTGGCGGCTACATTTAGTGCTTTTATAGCAGTGGGGTAAAAACTGTTTTTTAGTCTTATTTGTCCTTGTCCTTGTAGATCTGTACCGTCTGCCTGACGGCAACAGTTCAAACAGGGAGTGTCCGGGGTGGGAAATGTCCTTTATGATATTCTGGGATTTTTTGGTGCAGCAGGAACTGTGTAAGTCCTCCAAGGTAAGGAGAGGGCAGCCGACAATCCTCTGGGCGTTGTCAATGGCCCTCTGGAGCGCTTTCCTCTGAGCCGCTGTGCAGCTGGTGTACCACACGCATACACAGTATGTTAGTATGCTCTCAATGGAGCACCGATAAAAGGACAGCAGCAGTCTCTGAGTGATGTTATTCATCCTGACCACCCTCAGGAAGTGCAGTCTCTGCTGGACCTTTTTCAGCAGCGCAGTGGTGTTCACGCTCCACGTCAGGTCCTCCTCAATATGGATTCCCAGGAAGCGGAAATCCGCCACCCTCTCTACACAGTCCCCTCTGATAGTCAATGGTACCATGTCCGTTTTGTTCTTCCTGAAGTCTATTATTACTTCCTTTGTCTTTAAGGTGTTGAGGAGCAGGTTATTTTCTTCACACCACACTGTCAGCTGTTCCACCTCATCCCGGTAGGCGTACTCGTCCCCCCCGGAGATGAGTCCCACCACCGTAGTGTCATCCGCAAATTTGACAATGGTGTTGCTGTGGTGGGCGGGGGTGCAGTCATGTGTGTAGATGGTGTAGAGCAGGGGGCTCAGTACGCAGCCCTGTGGAGAGCCGGTACTGAGGCTGAGGGCCGTGGATGTATGATGGCCCACTCTGACTCTCTGGCTGCGACCCGACAGGAAGCTATTTATCCACGTACAGGTGGAGTGTGGAAGTCCCAAGTCCCCCAGTTTGTCCACCAGTTTGTGGGGAAGGATGGTATTAAAAGCAGAGCCGTAGTCCACAAAGAGCATCCGCACGTAGCTCCCCCGCTGCTCCAGGTGAGACAGTGCAGCATGGAGAGCTGTGGCTACAGCGTCCTCTGTAGATCTATTTGCTCTGTACGCAAACTGGTGGGGGTCAAAGCTTCGGGGCAGAAGTGATGTGATATGACCCCGGACCAGTTTTTCAAAACACTTCATCACCACTGGTGTGAGTGCGACTGGCCGGTAGTCGTTGAGGCTGGAGATGTTGGTTTTTTTGGGCAAGGGGACTATGGTGGAGGACTTCAGACAGGGTGGGACAGTGGACTGGGCCAGAGACTGGTTAAAAATCCTTGTAAAGACTCCAGCCAGCTGGTCTGCGCAGTCCTTCAACACGCGTCCAGAGACGCCGTCAGGACCAGTAGCCTTCCTTGGATTTATGGCCCGCAGAGTGCGCCTCACCTCATGCTCCTCTATCTTGAGGGTTAGGCTGCTGCGGACCATGTGCTGTGATGTGGCTGTCTCGGGTGGCTCCACTTCAAAGCGAGCAAAGAAGTGGTTCAGCTCCTCTGCCAGCGAGGCGTCACCTTCAACTTGCAACATGTAAAACTTGTTTCTAGTGTTGCTGGTTGAGCAACATCAGAAAATGCCTGGAGCACCCATATGAAATCCGTGGGGTCACAAAGAGAATGTGCAAACTCCACACTGATAGCACCAGAGGTCAGAATTGAACCTGGGTTGCCGGAGCTGTGAGACATGAGCTCTATTGGATCCCTGAGTAGGTGAATTCCAAATGCAGTGTGAAAGTGAGGTTCAAAACCACTACCTTCAACTTAAATGAGGACAATTATAATGGTGGAGTTGTGTAAGGTGAACTGGGATAATGCTGGGACAGGTCAGTAGATGAACAGTGGCAGATACAACAGTTTAGCTAATGGAGCTGTGGACTCACGGTGCCATAGAACTGGGTTCAGTGTCTGTCGAGAGTTTGCATGCTCTCCCCGTGACTTAGTATCGAAAATGAGGCTGGAAATAAAAGGAAAATAAAAGGAAACCAAAAATTGACAGATACGTTAAATCTTTTTTTTTTGCATCAGTCATCACTGTGGAGGATATTGCATACATTCATCAAATGGGCTCATTTCAAATAACATGGAGCAATTTTTACAGATCTTGGTCACATTGGGTGGAGTATAAGAGAAACAAACTGATCAATAGGCAAACAAATCACCAGCACCCAAATGCTTTCAATTAAGTGGCTGCAGAGATAGTGGAGCCATTGGTTCAAAATGATCAAAACCTGCTAAATTCCAGAAGATACCAGAAGATAGGAAAACAGCCAAAGTGAGGAAGGTAGCAAACTATGGACAATTTAATATCAATTGTTGGCAAGATGTTTGAATCAATAATCAAAAAAAATCTGGTCATTTAGGAAAGCTGAATATGATCAAACCTAATCAATATTGGTTTATGAAAGGTAAATCATGTTTGACAATTGAGCTTGAATTCTTTGTAGAAGTGACAGAAGAGGGGAACTCTAGAATTGGTAGAAGACATATAATTAGATTTCCAAAGGCATTTGCAATGTAAGAGGCTGATGTAAAGCTTCAGAGCCCTAAGGTCCTGGAAGAAGTATGTTGTGTAAATTGAAAACATACAGTCACATAGAAAACAAGATCTGAAATAAATGGGTCCATTTCAGGCCATATGGGTGTAGCAAGAGGACTAATCCAGAGATCGGTTCTTAGCCCTCAATTGTTTAGGAAGGAACTGCAGATGCTGGTTTACACCGAAGATAGACACAAAACACTGGAGTACCTCAGCGGGACAGGCAGCATCTCTGGAGAGAAGGAACGGTTGACATTTTGAGTCGAGATTGTTTACTGTTTTCTATTAATGACTGGGAGGAAGTAACAAAATGTGGTGTTTCCAAGCTTGCCAAGGATATGAAAATAGGTGGAAGGGCATGTTGTGATGAGGACGTCATTTTGCAATGGGATATTAGATTGAGTGATTTGGTGAAAATGTAGAAAATCTAATCTGACAAAATATGATGTATGCAGTTCAGCATGAGGAATCAAAATGGAAATTGTTATCTAAATTAAAAGATGGCAAGTATGTAAAGTTCAGAGGGATCAAGCTCGCTTTGCACAAAACACAAAAAGTCAGCAGGCAGGTCAAAAAGTAGTTAAGAAGGCAAATAACATGTTGGCCTTTATTACAAGGGGGTTGAAGTTTATGAAGAGGGAGGTTTTGTTCCTATCATACACAGTTTTGATGAACCCTCACCTTGAATACTGTGTAATGTTTGGATCAACTTACCTAAAAAAGGACACACTGGCATTGGAGGCAGTCCACAGGAGATTGACCAGGCTATTTCTTGGAATTATAGCATTGACCTATCAAGAGGGGCTAGAAGAATGAAAGTAGACCTTATTCAAACAGAAGATCCTAAGGGTGCTTGACAGCATAAATGTTGAGATGTTTCCACCAGTGGGAGAGTGATAAACAAGCTAAATAATATAATAATACACTTTATTACGGACTCGAAGTCCAGACAAGGGGCAACATTACATTAAAAAATGCATTGCATATTTAAAAAATATCATAAAGTACATATAAAATCTTAGTATATCACATAAAAGCATCATAAATTATATTAAAAAAAAACACAATACATGTTAAAAATCCAGATTAAAAGAATGATCAATATCCTCAAACGAGACAACGATACCAGTGTCTCGTAGCATGTAGTGCTAACCCTTATGTTTGACAAGGCCACAATAAGCACATTTTTAGAGTCATTTATCCTGCAAATGAATTTATACATGTGACTTCTTAGGATAGCTTCTAAAGTACTGACTCCTGCAGCCACAAACATATTACTGGCACTACAGTATCTAGGTTTCCTTAGCAGTGTTCTCATGGCATCGTTATATGCCACATTTAGTCTCTTCATACTTGTCTTTCCATAGTTCGACCACAGGTGCGCAGTGTTGAGTGGTGTGCAGTATGCTCTAAATAGCGACATCTTCACCACATCTGCACACGCACCAAATTTACGCAATAGAATATTTGCCTATACATACAGCATGCATCGTTGCCTATAAATATCCTCATCATCTGTCATTTGTTCTGTAATAAAATGCCCTAGATATTTTACCTTATCACAGACACTAAGATTATTGTCAGACAATTTGAAATCAGTTTATTTTAGACATTTATCCTCTTTGGTTCTACAGATCATAACAGCACTCTTACTAGCATTATATTTAATATCATGTTCCACACCATACAAATCCCTATGCTCTCCAGTTCTAAATGACAGGTTCCATCTAGCGCTGGTCTCCAGCAGCTCCTTAATCATTTAGAACTGGAGAGCATAGGGATTTGTTGTCACAGAAGGTGGTGAGTCTCTGGAAATCTGTGTCCCAGAGGACAGAGAAGGCCAGATCATTAGATATACTTAGTTGGAGATAAACATTTGAAAGACAGGAGAGTTGAGGGTTATGGGAACTGGCACAGAAAAGATGTTGAGGCCCTCATAGGTCACCCATGAACACATTGAATGGAGGGGGAGGTGAGGGATGAGGTGGTCTGCTCCTCTCCTATTTTCTGGTGTTCTTGAGAGACAACAGTTATACTAACTGCCAGTGTGCTACCTTATTTCTGAACTGACATTTCTTTTAACAGTTATTATTTAAAAGTTAAATAATAACCTTTTAACCAAATTATTATATTATAATATATTATATATAATATAAATATAATATATAATAATAAATATTATAAACAAAGCAAAATGTAGTCTTCTTCTTTTCGTGTCCATCTTATTACAAATGTTGACCTCACTGTCATCGTCCGTCCTGAAAAGGACGCAAGCATAATTATAATTAGTATCCAGAATTAGCTCAGGATACTTTCAATTTCCAGCCCCACGACGTGAATGCTGTTGCTATGGGCCAGCAAAATGTAGTAAGGAGCATAAATTAAACATTATGAAATAATACGTTCCACTGACCCTTCCAAGAAGTTGTTAAATATATTACCAAAAGGTTACTCGAAGAGGTAATGCATGGCCATATATCATGGGACAAACCACTTCAGTGTGAGATAAAAACTGGAATTAGGAAAGCTTTATGACAAGCATCAAGTGGACAGAGATCAGTATTCTTAGTGACTCAAAAATCTACAGTTACAACATGATTAGGAACAAGTTAATAGATACCAGGGTGCAGAAAGCAGGAATCACAGTTTTCGCAAGTTGCTTAGAACACATTAGTGTAATATGGCACCAGATTCAGACAGCCAAGCTCGAGAGAAGAGATTTGCATGTAGTGTTTTTGGACCTGGCAAAAGCGTTGGATCTGTGCCACATACTGTAGTCTTATTTGGAGTGTTTTTGATTTCTTTAGTTCCAGGATCGATAGAAAATTAGTGAAAGCATATTTCCAAGATGTCCAAATGTGTTTTAGTACAGCAGACTTTACGACAGCATGGCAGAGATGGGCATTATGGCAGGGTGTACTATTTCCCCATTAGCGTTTACAATGGCGATGGAGCTAGAGCATCAAGGTGGGTCATCGGCAGGGAGAGACAGCAGGACAGCCTGCGCCTCTTTCCAATCAGGGCCCATGACCACAACAGTAGCTTGTACAAGAAGGATGTTAGAGAAGATAAATGATAATCTTAAATGGGCTAGGTTGAAGATTAAGCCGAGTAAGTCACAGAGTATTTCTTTGGTAAGAGGAAAGGTAGTAGAGAAAAGGTATAATGCAGATGACGAAGAAATCCCGTCTATAATGGAGAAACCAGTTAAAAGTTTGGGTAGGTTGTATAACAGGAAGTTGGATGACACTGAACTGGTTCAGCAATTTAGAAGGGATGTTACTGACAAGTTAGAAAGGATAGCGAAGTCAGGGCTTCCAGGCAAGTTGTTGTGGTGTTTGCAGTTTAGGCTATTCCCCAGGTTGATGTGGCATTGATAGTATATGAGGTGCCAATTTCTAAGGTGGAAAAGTTAGAGAGATTGGTTAGTTCATAGATTAGAACATGGTTAGGAGTTCCATGGTGTCTTAGTAATGTGGCTTTATATGGAAAAGGTATTCTCCATTTACCATTGTCAGGCCTAACAGAGGAGATTAAGTGTGCTAAAGTGAGGCTAGAGTTGCAATTATCAGGGAGTAAGGATACCTTGGTTAGTAATCTGGTGTCAACTGTAACTAGAGGGAGAAGTGGAACTCAAAGCTGGCAGTAGAAGAAGCACACGCAGCTCAGGCATACAGACATTTTTGGTAGGGTGCAGCAAGGGAAAGGAGGCTTAGGGCTCAGCACATTGATGGTGACATGGGGACAGGGGTGTTCCTCTCCAACTCCTTAGTCTTGTCGGTGTTGAACTGCAGATGATTCAGCCCACACCACTGAATACACCTCTGTATTCAGCTTCCCTCCCTGCACTGATGCAGCCCGCAATTGCAGATTAATCTGAAAACTTCTGCTGGTGGCAGGAGGCAGAGTTATATCTGAAGTCTGAGGTGTAGATGGTGAACAGGAAGGGAGAGAGGACAGTCCCCTGTGGGGCCCTTGTTTTGCTGACTTCTGTAGCCTGACATATTGTGGTCGTCCAGTCGGGTAGTTGGTTATCCAGGACACCAATGGCGCATCCACCTGCATCTTCATCAGTTTGCTCCCTAGCCACGCAGGCCGGATGGTGTTAAAAGCACTATAGAAGTAAAAAAAAACATGGGCTCTCACAATGCTTCTCGGCTTATCCAGGTGAGCATAGGAACGATGGGGCAGGTGGTTGATGGCGTCCTCAACCCCCATCCTTGCTTGGTAAGCAAAATGCTGGGGGTCCAGGTGGGGTTTAACCAGGGGTCGCAGGTGAATGAGCACCAGCCTCTCCAGGTACTTTATGATGTGCAAAGTCAGCGCCACTGGTCTGTAGTCATTGGAGGAGCTGGAACGTGTCCTCTTTGGTACAGGAAACAGGCAGGATCTTCCACATCACAGGAACTCTCTCCAGGCTCAGGTTGAAGAAATGCTGTAGCACTCCACACAACTGACCGACACACGCCTTGAGTACCCTAGGGCTGACACCATCGGGACCCGTAGCTTTGCTTGGATGGAGTTTGCTCTGCTTCGTCCTCACCTGCTGAGTCTTGATGGTCAGGCCCGGCAAAGAAAGGGCAGAGGAAGTGGACCAGGGGGATTGAGGGGAAGCCTCTATAAATGGACTGTCGGGGAACAGGGGTGGGGGTGGGCAGAGGCCATGGTTGAAGTCCCCCATGATAGCGATGAAAGCTCTCAGGTGTTGTGTCTGGAGTCTCGTGGTGACTGTGTGGATGACGTCACACGTGCGCAGAGAGTTGACGGACGGAATGTAAACAACCATCATAATGCTGTGTGAGAATTCTCTGGGAATTTAGTATGGACGTAGACCCACAGCCATCAGTTTAATATCCGGGCTACACATACGCTCCTTAATTGTGATATGATCAGGGATGCACCATTTGTTGTTAACGAGAATAGTAAGTCCCCCACCTTTACACTTGCCACTTTCACTGCAGTCCCTGTCCGCCCGAACAGTCCACACTTGCGTTGAACTCAGGGATGTCCTCGTGGAGCCTTGTTTCCCGTGAAACACAGCACATTGCTTTCACGGTACTCCTTCTGGGTCTTCACTAGTGCAGCTAGCTCGTCAATCTCGTTAGCCAGCGATCTGGCATCCAGAAAATATGCTGAGAATTTTTAATGGAAAAGGAGAGAGGAACAAACACTATTTCAAAAGAATAAACTGTTTAATACTTAATTATTCATACCAATTTGACAACAAGAGTGAGACCTTCAAAATAGAGGCATTGTACAACCTAGAGTTAAGCTAGGGCAGTCACCTAATGAAAGTTGAATGACCAGAGAGCAAGCAAATTCATGAACAGTAGACTTTTGGATGACCTAAGGTTTGTGATGGCTGCATTGAAGATGGGTAGGGCTTCATATAATCAGTTAAACATTAAGGGGGGAAAAACAAGGGCTAGGGAAATTAGAGAAAATAGTGAGGTCCTTAAACATAATATTACCAAAGAGGCGATGTTGGCAACCTTGATGTGCATAAAAGTGGATACGTTCACCAGGGTCTGACCAAGTGTATCCAAGAATAGGAAGAGGGAGAATAAATTTCAGTGGCCCTGCCAGAGGTTTGTGAATCTTCCTTAGTCATGGGTGAGGTGCCAGAAGACTGGAAGGTGGCTAATGTTCTTCATTTATTTAAAAAGGCTCCTAGGACATGCCAGGGAACCGTGGGCCAGTGAGCCTTATGTAAGTGGTTAGAAACTTCCTGGAGGGCACTCTGAAAAGCAATGTAGTCATCAGTCTGAAGAAGGGTCCCGACACGAAACGTCACCCCTTCCTTCCCTCCAGAGATGCTGCCTGTCGCTCTGAGTTACTCCAGCATTTTGTGTCTATCTTCAAGATAGATATGACCTTGATAAGGCCTTCAAAATAACGAAAAGGGACTTTCCGTCTAAACTGGACTGAATGTTCAGCAGCTGTGGAAGGACTAGAATGCCATCACTTGATGACACCAACATTGGTGATGCGGTGGACAGGGATGAAGGTTGTTGTCTCAGCTTTAAAAAAGAATATTGATCAACTGGAAAGTAGGCAAAGGATTGTAGATGGAATTTAATTAAAACATGTAAAAAGTGATTGCGATTTGAGAAGTGAAACCGGGGCAAGGCATACATAGTGAACGATAGGCTCCTGAGGAATGTTATAGAACAGAACAACTGGGGGTGCAAGTGCATGGGTCTGTGAAAGTGGGGACATAAGTAGATAAGATGGTGAATAAGGTGTTATAGTATTCGTGCCTTCAACCGATGGGGCATTGAGTTGATTTGGAATTTCAGTTAAAGAGACCATGTGCAGCAACACTGAAGAAGCCCACACACTGCGTTCTTCCGCCTTCCTGAACACGGAAGTGACAGTGCTGGGAGGAAGTGAGAGCGCGGTGGCTTCCGGGAGTTGTAGTCCATGGTCGTTAGATCGTCAATGGCCGCCCCCCTGAGGGCCAGTCTGACCACGGGAGGTGACCATGGACAGGGGCAGGGGGGCGGGGTCAGTGCCCGCGTTGCCAGGGAGACGGGGCGGGGGCAGCGGCCTTTGCCGCCGCTATTTATAAGTCCCAGAGGGCGACGCGCGCTGATTACGTAGGCCTGCTTCACAAGCGCCGACTGTGACGTGTGCGAGCGGCGCGTTGCGGCGGGCGCAGATTGCAACATGGCGGCGGCCGTGTTGCAGCAGTTGCTTGATCGCGCTGAATTTGCCAAAATACCCAAAAATGTCGTGTCCAAGCTCGAGAAGCTCATCTCCGACAAAGATGTAGACGTTGATACGGTCAAGGCCAAGTACGAGCGATTGAAAGTGGATAGTGGTAGGTGAAGTATGGAAGTGCGCAAAAATACCAGCGCGGTTGTCCTGGATTATTCCACAGTCGTCAGATGCAATGTTCAGTCGCTTCAGTTGTCGAGAAACGATCCCCTTTTATTTCTAATCAACTCTAGGATTATTTAAAAAACCCCGACAAATCAACGATTAGAAACGTTACCTTTATCTCCATAGATGCTGCTTGCTTTGAGTATTAATATCGTATGTTTTTATTTAGAGCATTTTGCGAACGTATCTAAAAGTTACAATTTTAGTTTGATAGCTTGTTGGTTTGGAGACGTACGGAACTGTGGATGCAGGAATCTTGAGCAAAACAAAAAGTTTTGGAGGAACTCAGTAGGTCAAGCAACACCGAGTAACTCAGTAGGGTAGGTCAGGCAACACCTGTAGAGTCTGAAGAAGGGTTTCGGCCCGAAACGCCACCTATTTCCTTCGCTCCATAGATGCTGCTGCACCCGCTGAGTTTCTCCAACATTTTTGTGTACCTTCGATCTTCCAGCATCTGCAGTTCCTTCTTGAACACCTGTAGAGAGAATGGACAGGCAAGGCTTCGGATTGGAAGGATGGACTGTCGTGAAATGTTGTTTATCTATTCCCTCTACAGATGCTGTTTCACCTGTTGAGTTCCTCCTGATCTTTGCATTTTGATATCCTATTATGTTGGATGCAACTTTTCTTTGTTTTCCATGGTTAGTTTTTCCATTGTTTTATCCCATGCCCCCTACCCACTTTATGTCCAGGCCAAGTTACTCTGTGTCTTTCTACTCGGAATGTTTATTAGTGGTATGTAACGTGAGGTCAGTATGCACCATCATTTTAGGATTTTGCCTTTTCTATTGGTATTACTTATTGATGTGTTAGATACCATAGTATTTTGAGACTGTGACTATTCCTTTGATGATTTAGATTTCTGTAACGCACACTAGGCCAACCAAAATTAGCTTTGACCTGGGTTGATATGTGGAACTGGTGTTGAGGCCATTACAGATAATTGCTTGAGAGACAGGAAAGACTAGCTGCTCAAAGTTCCAAGGTTTAGATGTTTTAGATATGATGGAAAATAGGTGAGGTTTATTATGGATCCTGATAATGTCGCAGCTTTACTCAGAGAGACACCTTGGAGGACTGGAACACTGAGTTGTGGGTGATTTTAATTTCCCAATATTGATTGGGATTTAATTTGTGCCAGTGGACTAGATGTGACGTGATTTGTTTGATGCATACAGGAGTGTTTCTTGAATCAAGCTGAAGTTCGTCCCATGAGTGAAAGTGCCATATTACACATTGTACAGGAAAATGAGTGAGCAGCTGATCATGTTGAGGAGAGAGAGTGTGTTTTAGTGTGTATGTCTATAAGAGATGGGTAGACATAAAAACAAACATAAAATAACAGTACAAAAAAAGATAAAACCAGTGCTCCCAAGTCTATGTAGTTCAAAGCTTATTTGGAGGTTATAGTGTTTAATAACTTGATGGCTGGAGGGAAGAAGCTGTTCCTCAACCTACACGTTAGTTTTCAGGCTCAGATATCATCTTCCTGATGATAGGAGTGAAGTGTGTGTCCTGGGTCGTGTGGGTCTTTGATGATGCCTTTTCGAGGTAGGGAAGTCTGAATCCCTGATGGCAGTGTTAATCACTTTTTGCAGTCGGCTTTGCTCCTGAGCATTCAAGTTGTTGAACCAGGCCGGGATGTAACCAATCAATATGCTCTGTACCTTGCGCCTGTAGAACTCCAAGAGAGTACTCTCTGACATACCAACTCTCAGCAACCTTCTCATGAAGTAGCGGTGTTGATGGGCTTTCTTTATAATTGCATCAATGTTCTGGGTCCAGGAAAGATGTTCAGAGATATGCACGTCCAGGGATCTGAAACTTTTGATTCTCCCCATTGTCCGTTCTCATTCTTCCTCTTTGAAAGTCCACAATCAATTATTTGGTTTGTTGTGCTGGCCCCATTTGGTCAGTCGATTGACCCCCCTTTTATACTCTGACATAGTCTGTCATTTGTCCCACAACGGTGGTATTGTCGGCGAACTGGAAGATGGCGTTCGCACAGTTCTCACAGCTAGATAGTTGTGAGTATAGAGTGAGTGATCATAATTCTGAAACTTTTCAGAATATTTTGGTTTGGTATTGGTTTATTATTGGCATGTGTATTATCCAAGTGAATCACACTATACACAAGTACAATCAAACCGCACAAGTACAACAGGTAGTGGGAAGAGAGAGGGGAAACGCTGCGGAATATAATGATACAGCTACAGATAAAAAGTGCCACAGCCCAATGACGTTTATTCGGAGATCAGGAACACATCTTGGTTTATGATGAATCTGTTCAAAAACTTGGAAGAAGCTATACTTGAATCTGGAGTTGCATGCATTCAAGCTCTCAATTTAGGATGCTTTCTCTGGAGTGTCAAAATTAGTAATATCATCGCAGAAATGTTGAATTTCTTTAGTCTTCTGAGGAAATGGTGGCATTGGGGTGCTTTCTTGAAATAGCTTCGGTGTGGTTGGATCAGCATATTTTGCCTTGGAACATGAAGTTCCCAACCATCTCCACTTCAGCACCATTGTTGCAGACCCAGGGCATGTAGGCCACTGCATTCTGAAATCATTGACTAGCTCCTTCATTTAGCTGATATTGAGGGAATGTTTGTTGTCTTGACACCGCCCCATTCCTGTTCTCCAGCTTGTCATTGTTTGAAATCTGGCCCGCTGTGATGACAGAACTTGACTATATAATTGTGAGTGTACAATAATTATAGCAAGGGGATGAGAACACATCTTTGCAGGGCATCAGTACTGAGCATCATTGCAACAGTATTGGACAGACACTAGAGAGATTAGATTGGGAGCAGATGTTTTGGAATAAATTCACTTCTGACATGTAGGAGTTATAGGCCAGTGAGCCTTGCATCATTGGTGGGGAAATTAATGAAGAAGATTCTGAGGGACAGGATTTACTTGTATTTGGGGGAAGCATGGACATGTCAGGGAAAATCAATGCGATCATGTGCATGGGAGAGGTCCTGTCTGTCAATTTTCTTTTTTAAAGGGGGTGATGGAGATGATTGAGGTTAGTAGGGCAATGGACGTTGTCTACATGGGCATTAGTAAAGCATTTGACAAGGTCCCTAATGATTGGCTGATTCAGAAAATTATGTCAGATGGGGTCCACTGAGTTAGTAAGTGAGATGCAAAATTGGCTTGGTCATAAAGAACAGAGAATTGTGGCAGAGATGTGTTTCTCTGACTGGAGGGTGGGACCAGTAGTGTTTCACAGCGATCAGTGCTGGGACCTCTTGTGATAATCTGGATTAAAATGACGGTGGTCTGATCAATACATTTGCAGGTGCCACAATAATTGGTTGGAGTTGCGGAAAGCGAGGAAGATTGTTTAAAAAATGCAACAGAATATAGATGATCGGAAATCTAGGCAGTGAAATGACTGATGGAGTTTAGTCTGGATTAGATGCCACAGCATACCACCTCAATAGGAAAATGAAATTGTCACGTGGTAATTTGAAGATTTTGGAAAGTTGTCATAATTCCACTCTTGAGCCACAACCTCAAAAAGATCTTACAACTTCTCGGGGGGGGGGGGGGGGGGGGGGGGGATTGAGCATGATCATCTGCATTGATTAAGATTTAGATTGGTTGCATCTTTTGACATTTGTACGCAATGTCATAAATGGAAACTTTTTTGCTTTTCTCGAACGGGGAGGAACGTGGTGGTGATTTGGGTATCATAACGAGGATTAACAGGAACTTCATTTATTGCTCATCCTGTCCTATGTGGTCTTTTGAAGGTGGTGGTGAAAACTTTGTGCTGTTCCTGTGGGACATTAGCATTTTCAAATTAGCTATGTGTTGTGTGTCTGAATGAGGCTTGAATGATAGATGTCCTCTCCTGATGAAACACATGGAATTTTTACAACAATCCAATATTCTAAGATTATCATTGGCATGGTACAATTTTTCCAAATTCCAGATTGTGATCTAGGTTTATATTACATTGCTATATATCTACCTGTAGATTACCAAATATTTTTTAATGTTTTCTGTGATTGTGATTATTTCTGGAAATGTCCCTTTTGCATGCTTTTTTATATAAGCTTTGGTACTTCGCACTGGACAAAAAGATCTTATTTGAATCCATGCAAAATAGTTTGAAGAAAATCTGCATTATATAAGTTTTTCTCAGCCTTTTATGAGCATAAGTTAAGCTCACTAGCAACAGGTTCACCTTAGTCAACCCTTGAGTTTGGTAATGCCCACAGGATGTGAGCACATAATGGAGGCTTATGCATCATAATAATACTGCATTGTTTTGGTCAAACATTTTACAGCAACATTTTTGGTTGCACATGTTGGCTGTATCACTAATCAAATGGCTCATTTTCAAACAGCAGGACCTCTTCCAATGTAAGACAAATTTGAATGCCTAAACCAATAGCAACCATCTAGATTTTCTAAATGTTGATCATAAAGACAATTGTGGGTCAGTATTCAAAAATTAGTTCACAAATTTTCTGCCATAAAATTATTTTTCCTGAAGTTATTGTTAACCTGTGAAATACTTTGCAATGTCCTGAGGGAATGCAGGAGGTATGTTATGTCAGTAATCTCAAAGTTGTAAATTGCAGAAGGCTTCTGTTCCATATAACGTGCATTAAGGTGCTTCTAATTTTATTATTGAACTGTGTACAGTTTACAGAGGTGATGAATTGGTGGACGGTTGTAAAGTCTGAATATTTTACTCTTCATCACCTTAGTGAAAGGAAACCTAGCATTCTTATCCAGCAATAGTCTATTATGGTTACTGTTTTTAGGCCAACATAGTTAACTTCTAACTCAATGGAAATGGACTAGGTTAGTTGGTTTCCTCAAGCCAAGTTGGATTCCCCAAGCCAAGTTGGATTCTCCAAGCCACAAATCAGATGCTCCAAGCCTTATCAAATACTTGGGAAATAGATTATATGAATGCTTTCCTGGCCCAGGGATGTTTGAAATGAAAAATCATGTATAGGTCCACCCACCGATTTTCAAGCAACGAGTGGAGCGGCGTCTCATAATCTGGGCGAAATTACGACAGTGTACTTGAATCCTCAACCCCCCCCCCCCCCCCCCGGAAGTCCCCTTGTAAATGTAGCATCTAGATGGGGTGGCATGGCCAATTTACCTCGTCTGAACTTTGGTGGACGATTGGTTGGGTCAAATTTACCCCCTGTGGTTGAGGCTCTGGAGGTCCGCCTTGGACTGGGTCGACTTTGTCGGCCGATGTCTCTAGTCGTCTGCTTGTACGGCCGGTTTGGGTAACATTGGACTTCTCTTGGAGGTGGACCTGGAATTACTATTGCTTTATGTTTATTACCCATTGGCATGAGATAATGAAACCTTTTGTTGATTCTATTGACTGGGTTTTTGTAAACATGTTATGTTTCAGATTGAAAGAACTTGTATATCTTCTAATCACACTGCACTCTTTTATGTTTAATTATTTGGAATTTGAAACAAGTTACTTGATAAATAATTTATTAATTCTGGTGTCTTTTTGTGTAAACTTCGGTTGGATAATATATTTGCATATTGTGTACAAATATCAGTGCATAGAAAGCATGTTAAAATGTTATAAAAATTAAAAGCATTTTTATAACATTTCAGAGCAACAGTACTTTGAAGTGGAAAAACGACTGACCCAGACACAGGAAAAGTTAGTATCAGAGACTCAAGAATGTCAGAAATTGCGTGAGGAACTTTCTACACTTAGTAAGTACTACTGCAAAAGTTCAAAAGTTTTAAGATGGGTTAATTTCTAACGGTACTGGGTCAGATGAGTCCATACATTTTCTTCTTGATTTGTTCTTCACAGATGATCAATTAAAAGATACTAAGGGCAAAAATAAGGACCTAGAATCTGCGAAGGACAAACTAATGAATACAGAGGTATGCAATGTGAAATACAGTATTTTACTTATCCTTGGCATTTGCCACCTTGCCCAACTCTCCTTATCTCCACAGATGTTGCATTTTACCTCCACAAATTTTGAGTAAATCCAACGTTGTATTGATTTTTCAATAAATGTTGATGGAATGAAATGGAGGAAAAGCTCTTCATCTAACCAGAGAATGTAGTAACCAAAAGTTGTAGTCCATATTGCATGACATGCAGGAAGAGAGGACCTGCATTCCTAGGGCAGGTTATAAAGTGATAGTTAAATGGCATGGAAATGGAACTTTCAGCCCGACTCATCTTTGCTAATTAAGATGTTTGTCTCAGCTGGCCCGGTTTATGGCCCATATTAATAAATCTTTTCTATCCATGTACCTGTTCAATGTCTTATATACATTGTAATGGTGCCCGCCTCCACAGCTTCATCTGGTAGCTCGTTCCCTATATCTGCCATCTACTGTGTGGCGAAAGTTGCCTCTTGGATCTCGTAAATCCTATTTAATCTTGATTCTATTTGATTGTAGTTTTAAATGTACTTACTCTGGGAACTAGATTGTGATCATCACCTTGTCAACACTTCTCATGATTTTATATACCTCAATCCCCTATGCTCTAGGGAAAAAAAATATTCTCATCCAATCCAGCCTCTTCCTATAACTCAAGCCCTTCAGTTCCGCTAACACCCTTGTAACTCTTTGCTGCCTCCTTTTTAGCTAAATGACATCTATCCTATAACTGGGTGACCAAAAATGCACACGATACACCAAGTGCCGTCTTACCAAAGACTTGTACAAGTGTCCCAACCCCTGTACTCGATACATTGATTGCTGAAGGGAAGTATGCCAACACTGTCTCTAGGGATGCTGCCTGACCCGCTGGAGTTACTCCAGTATTTTGAGTCTTTCCTTGGTAAATCAGTATGTGCAATTCCTTTTTTTCTACTGTCTTCATCACTCCATCTACCCGTGCCCTCAACCCGTGCAGAAACAGAGATGAGAACAATAAAGACAGATGAAAAGGTTGGGATAGAGGGATCTGGATCATGGGCCTGCAGATATAGGATTGGTAAGATTTACATTGTCGGCAGAGATGAGCTCTTCAGTGTTCCATGAATCAGAGGGAATAAGTAACAGAAATGTAACATGCAAGTGTAGCACTTGTAGCAAGTTGAATGGGGTGTTGACTTTCATTACAAGGTGTTTGGAGCATTTAGAGGAATTGGTATTAGTTGATTATTATCATGTGTAACATAGAAACATAGAAAATAGGTGCAGGAGTAGGCCATTCGGACATTTGAGCCTGCACCGCCATTCAATATGATCATGGCTGATCATCCAACTAGGTATCCTGTACCTGCCTTCTCTCCATACCCTCTGATGCCTTTAGCCACAAGGGCCACATCTAACCCTGTTAAATATAGACAATGAACTGGCCTCAACTACCTTCTGTGCCAGAGAATTCCAGAGATTCACCACTCTCTGTGTGAAAAATGTTTTTCTCATCTCGGTCCTAAAAGATTTCCCCCTTATCCTTAAACTGTGACCCCTTGTTCTGGACTTCCCCAACATCAGGAACAATCTTCGTGCATCTAGTCTGTCCAACCCCTTAAGAATTTTGTACGTTTCTATAAGATCCCCCCTCAATCTTCCAAATTCTAGCGCGTACAAGCCGAGTCTATCCAGTCTTTCTTCATATGAAAGTCCTGACATCCCAGGAATCAGTCTGGGTGAACCTTCTCTATACTCCCTCTATGGCAAGAATGTCTTTCCTCAGATTAGGAGACCAAAACTGTACACAATATTCCAGGTGTGGTGACGAGATACAGTGAAAAGTTTTGTTGCGTGCCATCGAATCAAAATTATACTACACATGTGTGCAATCTGGCAATTCGCAAGTACAACCGTTAGTGAGTGTAAGGAGAAAAATACTGAAGAATATAGTGTTACAGCATTTTAACCTTACAGGAAAATGCATGATCTGCAATCAGGTGGGTTGAAAAATCAGGTCTACACTCTATCTTCTGGAAATACTTGTTCAGCAGTCTGATAACAGTGGGAAGGGATCAGTGGTTGATGTAGGATTGCGAATCCCATCTATGGTCCATTATTATCACTGCTTGTAGTAAGTTGCTATTGGTGGCTTGAACCATTGTCTTTCCTGGAAAATATAAATAAGTATCATGTTTAATTTTCATTTCATTTCAATACAGAGCCAGCTTTCTCGTGCAAAAAATGAATTAGATAATGAAAAACGAGAGCTAGTGAGAACACTTGAACGTAGATTACAGGAAGTGGAACATTTGAATGGTATGTTGAGTAACTTCATTAAAATTTAGTACCTAATTGCAACAGCCCTTAAAGATACCTTATACCTTAACATAAGTTTTCACATATTTCTAATAATGTGTGATGTGCAAAGTAATTTGCCAATGACGTTTACCTCCTACCATTGTATGTACCTTTTGCCGCTTCAAAGCTGTGATCTTCACGTGTGTCTGAAAACAAGTTTTGTTATAGTGATGTTAAAGCTGAAAAGGAGATGGGAATAGAATCTTGGATAATATGCATGACATACGGGTGGTCGTGAAGAATGATCTTGTTACCATCAGGGGCAGCAAAAATTATGTTTGAATGATTTCTGCCCCCCTCCCCCATTAAAAAAAGGCATTTGTAAAGAGTAATAATAACAAAATAACACGTGTTTACTAGCAAAGGTAACATGGGGAGGGTTTTTTAGCAAGAGTGTACAAATCAATTTGGTCCAACTACAATTTCATCTACTTTTTGGGACAATTTCTTGGAGCATTGATCTTGTGTCAGTTTGTTCCAGACTTTGTCTTTTGTGGCAATATGGGGTTAGTGAGTAATTTAGTGGTGGAGCATTGGAAAAAAGGATTAGGTGGTGTGAAATTTAATATGGCTTCCTTTGCAACATTAGGTCAGAAACTAGAATCTTGTACAAAACAAATTCCATTGATGGTGAGAGAGATGCATTTGCTCAGGGAAGTTTACTTTGATTGCTTTAAATGTATAGACCAGAAAATATTATATTATATATTTTGTACATTCCCAAACAAAAATTGAGAACTTAAACTTCTGCAGGAAAATTAATTCAAAGAAGGCTTTCTAATGCCATCTAAGATCACCCCGTTCTAGCCTGCCCAATCTCTCCCTGCACCTTGGGGCCCTTGAATCCTGGTAGACCCTTGTAAATCTTCCCTGCACTCTTTCTAACTTAATGGCAACTTTCCTATAACAGGGTGACCAAACACAATACTCTACTCACTAATATTAGTACAACTGTAATATAACATCCATACTTCTTTACTTAATTCTCTGGCCGATGAAGGCCAAAAGCTATCTGTGACACCACATACTTTTTGACAACAGTTTTAACAGCTGGTGAGATGGTGAATGTGGGTCTAATAGACTGATAAAGGATTACAGGAGACGGGGTTTACCATTTTACAGCACTTGGAGCTTTGCATCAATCCGGTGTAGGCAGGGAAATGTATGACAAGTGCAGTTGATTCACTGAGGCTGGATGAATGAAAAGATATTGTGCGCCTGATGTGCCTTCTAGATTCCTTTGTTGTGCAAAATTGTCCGACATCGTTGGGTAATAAGAGACGATGGATGCTTTTTTGATTCTGAATTTCCAAGG
Organism: Leucoraja erinaceus; assembly: GCF_028641065.1. Lineage (NCBI taxonomy): Eukaryota > Metazoa > Chordata > Chondrichthyes > Rajiformes > Rajidae > Leucoraja > Leucoraja erinaceus. Next base: position 47,684,957 of record NC_073386.1, read on the forward strand.
TTCTTGGATAAAACCGTAAGATTGTAAAACATATCACTGTTATTGAAGAAATTGAGGAAACAATGGGCTGATCATAGTTATTTACAAAAGGCTATAATCATTGGGTACTATCAATACCATGAATTTGTAATTTCATATTGGGCGATGTTACCATAGTTTTATGAATGGGTAAGGTATTTGACAATGATTTTCAAAAATGTTCATAACTGAGTGATGGAAACTGAAGGGAAATGGGGAGGGTGATGTGGTGCGTGCCATTGGGCACAGAAGATTGTGATGGGATGCAACAGAAAATATTGTTGGATAAGGATTTGGATATAGTGTTAAGTTGCCATTCAAAATGGCTGGGTAAAGGACAAAAATTGAACAAAGAACAATGGGTCATTCAAAAATTGATATATATCTAAGCTCACCAGTAACCTGGAACACAGTAGTGAAAAGAATTAAAGTATGTAGAGCAGCAGCAATAGTGGAGTGCCCATAGTGGTTTGGTGCTGAGGTAGAGTTGTGTGTAGGATTTTGCAGGGTCGATGCGAAGAAGCAGTTCTTGAACATTGAGGTGATGATTCGCAGGCTTCTGTAACATATTCCCGGTGGTAGCAGTGAGAAGAGAGTATTGCCATGGTGTGTTATCTATGATATTAACTGCCTTCCTGAGGCATCAGTACTGTTGGTGGTTGGGCGGTCAGTACCCCTGATGGACAGCAAGTGGTTGGGCAATGGATGATTTTTAAAACGGGTGACAACCTTGCGTAGTGACAGGTCAAAGAGAAGGATTTTCCCGAGATGCATAGTACCCTGAACGTGTTGTCATAGATGGGTAAAATGGTAAACAAGGCTTTTGGTACATTGGCCTTATCTGTCAGGTTATTGAGTATGGAAGTAGGAACATTATGTTACTGTTGTAAAAGATGTTGATGAGGCTGGATTTGGAGTATTGTTTTGTTTTGATCACCCTGCTAACAGAAAGTATATCATCAAGCTGGAAAGAGTGCAGAGATGATTTACGAAAGGTAAAGGTTGGGCAGGCTAGGACCAGAGGACAAAAGTTTAAGGTGAGAGCGAAAAAATTTAACTCGGGGGAGCAGCATTTTCATGCAGAAGATAAGATCGTAAGGAATAGACGTAGAATTAGGCCATTCGGCCCATCATGTCTACTACACCATTCAATCATGGCTGATTTACCTCTCCATCCTTACCCCATTCTCCTGCCTTCTCCCCATAACCTCGGACATGTGTACTAATCAAGAATCTATCTATCTCTGCCTTAAAAATATCCACTAACGGCCTCCGCAGCCTTCTGTGGCAAAGAATTCCACAGATTCACCACACTGACTAAATAAAAATCTCCTTCCTAAAAGAAGGTCCTTTAATTCTATGACCTCTAATCCTAGATTCTCCCACTAGTGGAAACATCCTCTCCACATCCAGATGGGTGGGTGTGTGGAACGACCTGCCAGAGGAGGTAGTTGAGGCAATAGATCGGAAAGGTTTAGAGGGATATGGGCCAAATGCAGGCAAATGGGACTTACTTAGATGGATGTCTTGTCTTGTTCGGCATGGGTGAGTTGGGCCAAACAATGTAAAGAAATGTAATGAATTTGACCCATTTTGTTTTTCTATAGGGGATTTGAAACGTCTAAATGATAAACTTGTGGAAGCGCATTCAGCAAAGATAGACCTTCAATTAAAACTCGATGAACTTCAAGTATCAGAAGTTTCTATTAAGGTGAGCTGCAATCTGTCGATGGCTACCAGGTGAAATATTGCTGATTTTATACTATTTTTCAACTGCACTTGAACACTTTATTTTATGACCATCTCTTATATATAATGAAATCATAATTAACCATAGTTTCTTCCTTAGCCTTTGATTCATGTGGTTCTGAACAATACTTCCTTTCAATTATTTGCTAGTGATTCCTGTTTTTTTAATGCAGAATTGTCCAATTCAGTGGGGTTAAATATATTTAATTGCGTAATATAAACCATGATTGCTGTCGAACCATGATTTATTACGGTTCTTTCAAAATTCCACAGTCTTGAGCATTTGATTTTGTGTGCATTTAAGTTACGTGATGAGTAACGCAAAACGGAGGAGAGAATAGATTGAGGAGCATTCTTCAGAAAAAAAAAATCATAAGGGAAAAAAGGGGGCATGTAGCTTTGATAGATAAGATTAAGGAGAATCCATAAAAGTAAAAAGAGAAAGAAAACTACACAGTGCTGGAGGTCAACAGGTCAGGCAGCATCTCTGGAGATGACATTTTGGGTTGAGACCCTTCTTCAGACTAGAGAGAGATAGAAACAGAAACATAGAAAAATAGGTGCTGGGGTAGGCCATTCGGTCTTTCGTGCCAGCACCGATCATGGCTGATCATCTAAAATCAGTACCCAATTCCTGCTTTTTCCCATATCCCTTGATTCCTCTAGCCCTAAGAGCTAAATCCAACTCCTAAAACCATCCAGTGAATTGGCCTCCACTGCCTTCTACTGATTCACAATTCTCTGGGTGAAAACGTTTTCCCTCATCTCAGTCCTCAATGGCTTACCCCTTATTCTTAAACTGTGACCCCTGGTTCTGGACTCCCCCAACATCGGGAACATTATTCCCGCATCTAGCCTGTCCAATCCATTAAGAATTTTATACGTTTCTATAAGATACCCTCTCATCCTGCTAAGTTTCAGTGAATATAAGTCCAGTCGACCCATTCTTTCATCATATGCCAGTCCTGCCATCCCGGGAATTAACCTGTTGAACCTTCGCTGCACTCCCTCAATAGCAAGAATGTCCTTCCTCAAATTAGGAAACCACAATACTCCAGTTGCGGTCTCACCAGGGCCCTGTACAACTGCAATTGTACAGTTAGGACCACACATAAACCAAAGAGAGACATTTCCATTTCTGTGGAGCCTCAGGGATGGGAGGTCCTCAATGAATAAAACCTATTAATTTAAAATGTAGGAAGGTAGATATATCTGGGGCCTGATCAGGTATGTCTAAGTACACTGTGTGAAGGAAGAAATCGTAGGTACTTTGACTGAGATAGATGAATTTACAATTGTTAGATGCAGGTAGGGTGCTGGAAAACTGGAGGGCAGCAAATGTGCTTTGATTTAAGGAGGGTGGCTAATGCTCCTCTATTTAAGAAGGGCTTCATAGCAAAATGTGGGAATTATAAACCATAAGGCTAACATCTATGTCAGGCAAGTTACTGGAAAGGATTTCCAATGAATAAAATCTTCATGCATTGGAATATGCGTCAGTTAACTTGGGATTTGTGTGCGGAAAATTGAGTCTCGTGTATCTGAGATTTTTGAATTAACCGAGAAGGTTGATAAGGGTAGGGCCAGAGACGTAGTCCATATGATAAGATTTGCCATTTGATAAGATTTGGCATGGTAGAGTAGGCTGGAAGATTCAGGGTAGGAAGGGGGGGGGGGGCAAATAGAGATTATAATTTGGGTAAGTGTGAGGTTTCACTTTAGGAAGTTAAATCAAAACAAGATCTTGATGGTGAAGCCACCAGCCTTGGGGAGTGTTGTAGAGCAAAGGGATGTAGGGATGTAAATACATTGTTCTCTGAAAGTAGTCGTAGGTTTAGGGTGGTGAAGGGCAACATTCTCACACAGAGTGTGGTAGGTATTTGGAATGGGCTGATGGAGGAAGTAGTTACGGTAGGTTTAGTAACAACAGTTAAAAGACATTTGGACACGGTATATGGAAAGGATAAGAGGGGTTTTTGGTCGGGCACATGGAAGTGGGACTAGCTTGGATGGGTCATATTGGGTCAGAGTGGACAAGTTGGTCGCTTCAAGTTCACTTTTATTTGTCACATGAACCAACTAAGGTACAGTGAAATGAGTTACCATGCAGCCATACAATCCAAAAGAGCACAACAGAACTTAACATAAACAGCCACCACTGCAGAATCAATATTCTTCACAAGTCAATAACGTTCATTCAATCTTCCTCATATCGTGGACATATTATTGGGCTCATGCACATATTCATAGATATGTTTGAACGTTTTGAAGGTGGTTTTTGATCTTGTGAGTATATGGGCAATGACGGTTGATTGTACCAGTAATTCACAAGATGAGATTCCTGGAATGAAATTGAGTTTTATGAAATGGAATAGTTTTGGCTTCATTTACTGGAGTTAACAATGAAACATGTAAGATTTTGAAAGACATTCACAAGTAAATGGTGAGAAGCTGTTTCTTCTGGCTGGAGCATCAAAATTAAATACAATGGTTCCAAGAAAAGGTCAGAGACTGGGTTTCATGTAGCAAGTGATTCACCTCTTGCCAGCACAAAGGTGCAATATTTCCACGTCAGGAATGTGATAAAATATTCTCCACTCGCTCCATCTGGATTAAAGCAGGCTGTTTGATTTATATCGTACCCACTGCCTAAATATTCTACTGAATAATCTGATAACACATCCCAAACATGTAACCTTCTTTAAGGGAAGATAAGTAGCAAATGCATCGGAGAGCAAGTTCTATTTCAAGATTTGGATGTTCATTATTGCTAGGTCTAAAGTGCTCTCCACCTGCAAACACAGTGGAAATACCTTCACTAATCGGAGTTCTTAAGGGCAATTAGCGGTGGGTAATCATTGCTATCCTTGCCAGTAACACCCATATCTTGAAAATGAATAAAAACTTTTTTTTGATTCTCTTGTTACTAAACTTGTTTCTCTTTGTTTGCAGTATCGTGAGAAACGTCTAGAGCAAGAAAAGGAATTATTAATGAGTCAAAACAGTTGGTTGAATACAGAATTAAAAACAAAAACTGATGAGCTGCTAGGACTTCGTCGAGAAAAAAGCAATGAAATTCTCGAACTCCGATGTAATTTGGAGAACAAAAAGGATGAGGTAATGTCCCTTGTGCTTGGTGAATACAATTTAAAAAAACTTGAAATTCAAATAATATACAACTCAAATTTTGCTCAGTTCCAGGGCTATGACTTGAAGGGTGTCTGCTGCTGAATGAGCTTGTTTATTTACCCTTGCCTGTGAAGCCTTCCTGAAAGCATTTGAGTTTGATTCTTTCCTACTGAGTTACAGTGTTATTCATTTTGACTGCAATGCTTTACAGGTTTGCAGCCTGGAAGAGCAAATTCGTACTTTAAAGTCAGCTAAGGAAAACTTTGAGGAACAAGTTGAGGATTTAATGAATAAGTTGAAGGAGGTTCGTATTCTGTTCACTATCATTGAATGGGCATCAGATAATATTCCAAAATAGAGTGTATGGCCTCAACCCACTTGTGACTGTGTACATTAACATAGTCACCTGTTGCTAATTTCTCAATTGTGTTTCTTTTTTTCTTACTGTTTTCAAATGTGCTGTTATACTGGTAATTCACCACATTAGTTTGTGTACGACTTGGCAGCAAGTTAAAAAAATTAAACCGTTTGGTGTCAGGTATTTTACTAAAATCAATTTGTAAGCCTTGATGCATATGGGACCTGTCTAGATTTGTACAGCCTTCAATAATTATATGTATTTTTTCACAATTAGTCCAAGGAACAGTCAGCAACCATGGAAGAGAGATTTAGAAATGAATTGAATGCACACGTGAAGCTGTCCAATTTGTACAAGGTATTTGTTCTACATTTTATTAATGTTGTTCGTTTGCATAAATTATGTGGATTTTCTTGCGAAATAAGAGTAGTTCTGGATTGAACTGTCTACCTCTGGCATGTTCTTCATTTGTGAGGCATATTTTCTTATGTGCAAGGCTTTGTAAGCGGGTGTATCAGGGAAAGGGATGTGATTTGAGGTTAATGGGTGATATTTGTGTTAAATGGGGGTAATGGGTTAAAGTGATATGATTCAATGGAAGTCGGGTCGGAGGGGTTTCTTTAAAGAGCTGATGTGAGAATTGGCCATGATTACTGCAGCTCCCTGCCATGCAGCACTGTGGTGAAAATGTCTTGCAGATGAAGACCATGGCAGTGCTGCACTTTGAGGCATCTGTTCACATGCTGTCAGACAGGAGAGGGGATGGCAAGGAGGGCCTTGGCTGCAAATTGATCGATGGCATCATATCCATAATCAACATCCGTTTCTTTCACATTTTATGCTTATTTTTTCCCTTCTCACGTGCAAATGTTATTCCCTATTTCAGATTTTTGCATAATGATTTGTTAATTCTGTAAGGGAGATCTCTATCCCAAATGGTTATAGCACAGGTCTTTATCCCTACGTTGTCTATCATTTTATCATGTCTAACTTCCTAATTCTCGATATTAACTTAAATGTATGCATTCCATCAACTTAAATGGTATCTTGAAGCTAATGCATTCCTGCATTTAGTTTATACCACCTTTTGTTGTCAGAAATTGTAAAATTTTACATTTGACTTTGATGTAATTCAAAAGTTGCAGTAGATCTAACCCCCTAGGGAGTGCCACTGTCTGTTCCTCCATACCATTTTAAAATATCACTGTGAGTTCCAGGCATATGTTAACCTTTTTATTGCCTGGATAATAATTTTGATAACCACTTTAACGTGGTAATCCCAAATGCCATGACAAAATGCCATCACATCTCCCTGACAAAAGGAACGTTCTGTCTTTTTAAATACTATTCATGGTCCTGCATTTTTCACAATGGCCACCAAAGATGGATCCCTTTTGCGATTGACGGTTTATCTGTTTTTAACATTGGCAGCTTTTTTACAATCGCCATCAAATATTTTCATGTCATTATTTTAATTTATTTTACTTACATTTTGACAATATCCTCTCCTTTAATGTGTGCTGAATCTGAATATATCATGTTTTAACTATGTTGTCTGCCTTCATGGATTGCCTTTTTTGTCTGCTTGTGTTTGGGTTTTTAAATCAACCACGTACGAATGTTGTACGGTACAAATACCAAGCCTTGAATGTTTGCAGGGTTCAGCTGATGACTCTGAAACTAAAGCAACGGAACTCAGCAGAGCTGTCGAGGAGCTTCACAGTCTATTGAAACAGGCAAATGAAGGTATGTTAACCTCAAACATTCTGCTGCGTTTTATGTTGATTTTTGTACATGGTTTGAGGTGCTTGTAAAATTATGTCGATTGTCATTTGTTTCAGCTCATAAATTAACTGAAGATCGGCTGAGTGAGACAGAGACCTCTAAAACCAAAGCAGCTGCTGATCAGCATGAAAAGATCATGAAACTTGAAAAAGAATTGGAAAATGCGAACCATCTTCTTACAACAACCAAGCATAAAGGTGCCTTATTAGTTTGATACTGAAGCTTATTCAGTAAGAGTAAAAATGTTTTGTGACATCTGACAATGTGTTTTATATGGTAGGAGCTGCCACTCTATCAGAAGAGGAGCTTGCAGCAATGTCACCTACTGCAGCTGCTGTTGCCAAGATTGTGAAACCTGGGATGAAGCTCACAGAGGTACATTGGTGTTTACTTCACTGCTAAAGTGTAGGTGCATTTTCAAAGGGTTGGAATATCACAAATAAGAAACTAACATTTTCAGTTCATGACTGACCTTTTTCTTGTATCTTTACAATTTGTCTTGCTACCAATTTGCAAGAGAAGCAATCTGGTAAATAAGTGGTTAAGATCCATCAGAACATCTTTGTGTTGAGAAGCCGTAACAGCTTTTTATTGCTATTTCCACGGATTATTTCCATCATTATTTCCACTGATTAGTCACGTTAATAATGCTGAAAACCTGTAACTAAAATTCACATCAGTAAATGCATGCCGTGTTGTTTATCGATTTGTGACATAAGAGCCGTGAGGTTTTGCTAAACACAAATTCTTTGGAATTAGAATACACTGTATGCACAAATGTAATTTGGATGAAATTAAATACTTAATGTCTTTGCAGTTATATAATGGATATGTTGAAGCCCAAGATCAGCTGCTATTAGCGAGACAGGAAAATAAGAGAGTGAATAAGTATTTGGATGAAATTGTGAAAGAAGTAGAGATGAAGGCTCCGCTTCTGAAGCGTCAACGCGAAGAATATGAACGTGTGCAAAAAGCGGTGGCAAATCTCTCAGCCAAATTAGAAGATGCCATGAAGGTAGTTTTTGTTCTAAACCTGCTTGCCAGTTATTTGCTTTGAAAATATGTCTCTGCTTACATAATGCATATTTCATACGTGTACCGTAAGACGCTATTTTTAACGCAAAAATAAGGCACGAATATTTACCAGCGTCTTGGAGGCCGAAGGTTAGGTTGTTAGCCAAGAAAGATAGCGAAGTCTATCCCTCATTGCTGGCAGCTGACGGGAAGCGGCTGTGAAGTGGGAAGCGGCTGTAAAAGGACAGTGCCGCGCGGGGGGGGGGGGGGGGAGGGGGGGGGGGGGGAGTTCCTTTCACAGCTTGTGGGGAGTCTGGCCTGGGTCTGCACGGGCAGGAACGTTGAGAGGGAGGGGGCAGTGGATCATGCCAGCAACTCACTCGGCGCTCCGGTGCGGAGCCACTGCAAAGTGGCTGGTTAGGGAAGTAGCTCGGGTGGCTGCGAGCGGCCAGCATCTCAGCGCCTTCTGCTGGCCCGCTCACTTCTGGCGGTGCTCTCCGTCTAAACACATCTCTCGTGCCATTCGCCGGCCTCGCTCATGTCATTCCCGCAAATCCTTAAATTCCTACTACCGCCGGGAGCAGCACATGGCCTCACCTGCTATGCTGGATGACACTGCATGGCATTCACTGCCCGGTCCGTGTCTTTCAATGTAGAGCGGACAGTGAGGGGACCAGCTCAAGAGCAAACATCATAGAGCGGAGCGGGTCAGCGGGCGATGGATAACAGGACAGCAGGCGGTGGAGCTTACTCCTGTGTCAGCACGAGTAACCTCAATTGGTCTCTTGATCGCGCTGACATAGGAGTAAGCTCCGTTATAACTAGCATTATAAAAGAAATTCTCCAGAACCGCTTCAAAATATTTATTTTGTATGTGGGATCATTTCTCTAAACATGCTATACAAACAATTAACGTTGCAAAAGAATTGTTGCATTATATGAATCTCTGATTGAATCTGCCTCCGTAGGAAATTCGACGTTTGCAAAAATGTACTGATGAGGCGAATAAGCATTCTTCATTGCTTACCAGGGAGAACCAGAGACACAAAATGCAAGTGTCAGATCTCTCACAGCAGGTTAGTATTTAATGTTGATTGTATTTTGTCCTAATATCAGTTTTCTTTTTGAAACAATCGTGTGAACGGAGGGAATAAATCAAAACGGCTTTCCTGCCTAATTTAACGTTGTCAAGCTTTGTGTTGGCATGATATGTTTTCACCTGGAATGATATTACTATAGATGTGCCTTATTGTTGTAGTAATTGCATCTCTTGATGTGATGTACTCTATTTAGAGAGATTTAAAATAGCAGTTATCTTTGTGTGTAATTGACTCGCTAATTGCTCGTGTGACATAGATATGGTTTGTTTGTGATTCAGAATAGGGTGCTTCTGATGGAATTAGAAGATGCACGAGGAAATCATATTTTGCGTGAAGACGAAGTTAGTTCTGATGACATAAGCAGTTCTTCTGAAGTAATTACACAGCATCTGGTGACCTATCGCAATGTTGAGGAACTGCAACAACAGAATCAACAACTACTGGTGACTGTTCGTGAACTTGCTGAAAAACAGGAAAAGGAAGAGCAGGAAAAAACTGCTTCACGGTAAGTAATGTAAATTGTTTAGAGTTTTTTTTAACGTTGGTTGTGGATCTGAAAATGTTGTGTAAACCCGTTGAAAGATTGCTTTCTTCTTGCTGCACAATTCATCTGTGCAGGTATATATCAATTTCATCTCTTAATGCTGCTGCAGAAGACATTTGTCCTCTGGTCATATTCTAGTCATTTGAAAAACCTTTCTTGGTTTCTATTTTGTTTCTATAAAAACAAGAAAATGCTGGAAATACTGAAGCCAAGAGGAAAAGTTATTAAAAGTACAGGCCAATGACTTAAATCAGAGCGAGGAACAATTAGAATGCAAGCCTGTTCTATGTTGTAGAGAACGGGGAAAGCAAAGGGAAAACAGTCTTTAAAAGAGTTGAGACTTAAGAGCAACTGAATGATAATAAGATGGTATGGAATGTGACAAGTGGTAGTGAAGGTTTGTTAGCTGCAACTGGAACCGCCTGGAGGAGCTGCTTTCAGTGGAAGACTGAAAGCAAAAATGGTCTTCCACTGAAAGCAGCTCCTCCAGGCGGTTCCAGTTGCAGTTAACAAACCTTCACTACCACTTGTCACATTCCATACCCTTATTATCATTCAGTTGCTCTTAAGTCTCAACTCTTTTAAAGACTGTTTTCCCTTTGCTTTCCCCAGTGCAACTGTGATGCAGACCACAGCAGTTGCTGGAAGTCAGGTGATAAAGAATGCTTGGCAGTACCCAGCAGTTTCAGCATCATCTGTGCACAACATGCAAACTAGTGATGTGTCCTGTACATTCATGAAACCTAATTTGCACACTGATTTTGTGTTCAGACCACTTGTTTGTACCACAGAACTACTTCCATCCCTAATGTTTGTACGATATATGATTTATTTCCGAAATGAACTTTAGTTTCCTGTAAATTAATGAATGAATGTCAGAATTTACCCAATCCCTTCATGGCATCATTGTTATTCTAAACCCGTCCATTAAGCAAGCCGGGGATGCTTTCTTGCAGCATTCTGTGCTGATTTTTTTGTGAATTAATTTCATCAAAGGCTTTAACACTTTTCATTCAGACCCTTGATTAGTACAGGTTTCAGGGGTTATGGGGAGAAGGCAGAATGCAGTTAGGAGAGATAGATCAGCCATGATTGAATGGCGGAGTAGAATTAATGGGCCGAATGGCCTACTTCTGCACTTATGTCCCAAAACCTTTGGGCTTTTTGTCAAATACCCTATTTCTAGGTGTCATGTGTCTTGGCTTTAGGTTTCTGATAAACATTTGTTGCTACTGGTCAAGAGGAAGTGTTTTCTCTTCCTAAATTCTATTGAAAAATATTTCAACTGATAACATTTATTTTTTTGAAATTACAGAATTTCTGAACTTCAGCTGAATCTTGCGGAGGCTCTCAATGAACTTGAGCGACTTCGTGAAGCCAGAAGTCATCAGATGCAACTAGTGGAATCAATTGTTCGACAGCGGGACATGTACCGTACGTTGCTTGCACAGATGACTGGAGTGACAATTCCAATCCAGGGTAAGGAGGGGGAGGGATGCATCAAATGTTATTTAATTGAGAGGAATGTGAAAAATGAGTGAGAAAGGTTTGGTGCGTTTTATGGTTCTATGGCAGTGTCGTAGGAAACCTGTGGCTGCAATAGTGCAGGGGGATCAAGTAGAGATAAATCGGGTCAAGTAGAAATGAATGAATTTGATCTAATGATCATCTAATTGAGAAATAGGTACGTGTGGTGCTCTGATATAGAAAATCACGTACTTCACAGAGGTAAAGACAAATTGTCCCATACTCTGTTATGTGACCAGCAGTAGAGTGCAACAGATCACTAAATTATTAATGGAATGCAAGGATTTAAGCTTAGTGGGAATCGAATGTGATCTTGCTGAATGGTGAAGCAAGAGTGAGCTGCCTTTTATTTCTTAGGGTGTTTATGGGAGGGCAAGTCCCAAGAGATTGAATAACGTGGAGCTTAGGACAGTGAATCGGTCAAAACATGCTGGTGTTTAGGAGTCCAGGAACATATGTTGGTTCGATGTCTGGAATGATCAGCAAGCAAGTGGGGCTATAAGATTTCATTATTTAATTCAAGTAAAAATAATCAATGAGGATATAGCTATTAAAATGCATTTGGGGTATCTTTAAATCGGTAAGCCCCTCAGAATGAAACTGCAAGTGGAAGTTGTGATAATCAAAATTCAGTTTGGGCATTGTTGTGAAAAAGGCAAGATAGACCGAGGTATGTCTGAATAATTGTAGTAAGCAGTGATATAATTAAGCAACCTTAATGAACTGGACCGTGTGACTAGAAAGTAGTTGGGTGGCACGATGATATAGCAGTTAGTGCCACAGCTCCAGGAGCCTCTGGTTTTGTCTCTGTAAAATGTCAAGTTTGTGGCGTTTACCATGGATACTCTGGTTTCCTCCCACATCTCAAAAATCTGCTGGTAGTTTGATTGGTGCTGAAAATGATCCCTTAATATTAGACAAGACTAAAAGTAATCAAAGGGGAATTGATTGGCATGTACGAACCTGAGGCTTTGGGAGAATACAAAGATATCCGTCAAGATCCCAACAAACTCCTGCCTCGTTCAATAATCTGGAATAGATCCCATCTGAATCTTTAGACTCATCTGTCTTAAAGGGACCCAACACCATTAAGTTCTTGATATCAACATGTCATGAAATATCAGCATACCCTCCCTGATCTAGCTATCTATCCTCCATGTTCTCAATGAATACCAATGTGAAATACTCATATAGTACCTTGTTCATTTCCTCTGGCTTCCGGCATAAATTTAATGTGTTGTCCTTTTACCCTCTTATTTTTAAAAATGAGGTAGTTCTGCTATAAAGCGATAGTTCTGTTCCAAAGAAAATTAGGAAAGGGGGATTGAGGGCGAGAGAGTGTCAGGCTAGTTATAACCACCAGGTCAATGGCCAAATCAACCACGTCAATTTTCTTAAGATAGTTCAAAAGTCATAATTATGTTTTTTGTACTCTTGCTGCCCACAAACAAAATTAGGTAACGCAACAGAAGAAATGCCTTTGATCTCATCCACTCCAAAAAGGTCTCCAGGTCAAACAAAAACATTGCCACTCACGTCCACTCCAGCTCCAATTCCTTCAGCGGAATCTACAGAACTTGTTCAAGCAAGAACAGCATTGAAACAGGTAACAAAGTCAAACAATTGTTGCTTAAGTACAATTTATAGACCAGAAAACATTTTACTCTGTTTTTTAATGGTATTAATATAAACGATCACAGTGGAAAAATGGTGTGAATAATTATAATGGTAAACACCGCTGTTAATTTTCATAATTGTAAGTATTTGTGGTTGAGTTTTAAACTAATTTTTGACATTTAAATCACCAATTTTTATCCTGCATAATGCAACAATGACATGGCATATCTATGTTAATCATATCTAATCTCCTTAATTGGTGTATGTATCATTGCCCTCTTCAGTAAAATGTATCCATGTTTTCTTCCCCTAATTCTTTCAACATTTATAAATTTCCCAAATCTGATGCATTTCTGATTCATCACATTTACCCTCTGTAATGTTGACAGAACCAGGGTGTTAGAGGAGCATATTGTGCAAGATTGCAGATAGTTTGCGTATTCCTTAGTGAAAACAGAATGAACTGGACCGTGTGACTAGAAAGTAGTTGAGTGGCACGATGATCATCGACAATCAGTACCCCGTTCTTGCCTTCTCCCCGTATCCCCTGACTCCGCTATCTTTAAGAGGCTTATCTAGCTCTCTCTTGAAAGTATCTAGAGAACAGATCTACACTGCCCTCTGAGGCGGAGAATTCCACACTCACAACTCTCTGTGTGAAAAAGTGTTTCCTAATCTTCATTCTAAATGGCTTACCCCTTATTCTTAAACTGTGGCCCCTAGTTCTGGACTCCCCCAACATCGGGAACTGCCTCTAGCGTGCCCAAACCCTTAATCTTATATGTTTCAATAAGATTCCCTCTCATCCTCCTGAATTCCAGAGTATACAAGCTCATTTGCTGGGATTGCATAGTGCCAAGTGTGAATAAAATGAAGTGGATTAACGGTGGCAAACAAGGGAAATTAGGAAGAGGCATATAAATTGGCCAGAGGAAGCAGCAAACCAGAGGACCGGGAGAAATTTAGACTTCAACAGGGAGGACAAAAGGATTAGTTAAGAGGGGGGGGAAATAGAGCATGAAAGAAAGCTTGTGGATAATATAAAAACTGACTGCAAAAGCTTCTTTAGATATGTGACGAGGAAAAGATTAGTGAAACAAATGTAGTGAAGACAAATGTTACAGTCAAACAGGTGAATTTATAATGGGGAAACAAGGAAATGCCAGACCACTTAAACAAGTACTTGTGGTTTCTGTTTTCACTAAGGAAGACAAACAATCTCCCGGAAATATTGGGACCGAGGATCTAGTGGGATGGAGGTACTGAAGGGAATCCACATTAGTCAGGAAATGGTGTTAGGTAAACTGTTGAAACTGAAGGCAGATAAATCCCCAGGGCCTGTGTCTGCATCCCAGAGTACTCAAGGTGGCCATAGAAATCGTGGATGCATTGGTGATCATTTTCCAATGTTCTATTGATTGGATCAGTTCCTGTGGACTGGAGGGTAGCCAATGTAATCCACTTTTAAGAAAGGAAGGGAGAGGGAAAACGGGGAGTTATAGACCAGTTAGCCATACATCGGTAGTGGGGAAGATGCTTGATTTGATTATTAAAGATGTAATAGCAGTGCATTTGGAAAGCAGTGACAGGATAGGTCAAAGTCAGCATGGATTTATGATGGGGAAATCACGCTTGAATATTCTTCTGGAATGTTTTGAGGATGTAACAAGTAGAATGGATGAGGGAGAGCCAGTGGATGTGCTGTATCTGGACTTTCAAAAAGCCGTTGACAAGGTCCCACACAGAGACACATGGTATTGGGGGTAGGGTATTGACATGGATAGAAAACTGGTTGGTAGACAGGAAGCAAAGAGAATTAACGGGTCCTTTTCAGAATGGCAGGCAGTGACTAGTGGGGTGCAGCAAAGTTCAGTGCTGGGACCCCTGTTATTTACAATATATATTAATGATTTAGACGAGGGAATTCAATGTAACATCTCCAAGTTTGCAGATGACACTAAATTGTGTGGCAGTGTGAGCTGCGTGGAGGATGCTATGAGGCTGCAGGGTGACTTGGATAGGTTCGGTGAGTGGGTAGATGCATGGCAGTTGCAGTATAATGTGGATACATGTGAGGTTATCTACTTTGGTGGCAAAAACAAGAAGGCAGATTATTATCTGAATGGTGTCAGATTAGGAAAAGGGGAGGTGCAATGAGAGAGACCTTGATGTCCTTGTACATCAGTCACTGAAAGTAAGCATGCGTACAGCAGACAGTGACGGAAGCTAATGGTGAGAGGATTTGAGTATAGGAGCAAGGAGGTCCTACTGCAGTTGTACAAGGCCCTGGTGAGACTATACCTGGAGTATTGTGTGCAATTTTGGTCTCCTAATAATTGAGGAAGGACATTCATGCTGTTGAGGGAGTGCAACATAGGTTCACCAGGTTAATTCCTGGGATGGCAAGATTTACATGATGGAAAGAATAGGTCGACTAGGCTTGTATTCACTGGAATTTAGGATGAGAAGGGATCTTATAGAAACATAAAATTCTTAAGGGATTGGACATAGGATTCAGGAAAAATGTTTCCGGTGTTGGGGGAAGTTCAGAACCAGAGGTCACAGTTTAAGAATAAGGGGCAAGCCATTTAGGGCTGAGATGAGAAAAAATATTTTCACCCAGAGAGCTGTGAATCTGGAGTTCTCTGCCACAGAAGGCAGTGGAGGCCAATTCACTGCATGTATTCAAGAGAGAGTTAGTTATAGCTTTTAGGGCTAACAGAATTGAGGGATATGGGGAGGAAGCAGGAGCAGGATTCTGGATGATCACCCATGATCATATTGAATGGCGGTGCTGGCTCGAAGGGCCGAACGGCCTACTCCTGCACCTATTTTTTGTTTCTATGAATGAGCTGCAGGTGGCAGTGTTCTCTTGTATTATAGGAGATTTAATAAAATCCTAAATCTGGGCCTACTCCTGCACCTATTTTTTGTTTCTATGAATGAGCTGCAGGTGGCAGTGTTCTCTTGTATTATAGGAGATTTAATAAAATCCTAAATCTGCAGTAATATCTGTAAATTACTGAAAAGTCTTAAATATGCTAAATTTCAAAGTTAGTAAAATAACTTTTTAAAGGATATAAATTATTGTTTGTTAGAACCAGTAAATAATTTTGTGCAGTATGCTAACATTTTAAGGTTCATATTTTAAAAATCTCTTTTCAGCTTCAATTACATTTTGAAAATTACAAAAAGGAAAAGGCAGAGAATGACAGAATGTTAAATGAGCAGAATGAGAAACTTCAAGATCAACTGACGCAGATGAGAACTCAAAGCACAAAACTGTCCACACAATTAGAATTTGCCTCCAAACGGTATGTGTGGAGAATCAGAACCTCTATTGTTACTTTGATTTTAAGGGACACGCATTTAGAAACTATGATTTGATGCAGTATTCCCCCAAACTGCTACTTTTGCTGCATTATAATCATGAAAAGTTAACTTTTAATGTCTATTCTCCTGGGCTTTTAACTCTTTTTCTGCCCCATTCGTCTTCAGTTAATTAAATTCCAACAACACTTCTTCCACTCGTCTGCAAAATTTGATCCTATTCACTCCTATTTTAGGGGGTCAGCAGTACATCCAATACATTGTTCTCTTTCTCCTTATATATTTCGCCAAATCATGTGTACTAATTCTAGCAAATGGGGATAATGAGTGTTTTATCTTTCATCACTGACGTGACTTGCTGTGGATGGGCACAAAATATTGGGCGGCACAGCTCCCTTGCTGTCTGTGTAAAGTTTGCACGTTCTCCCTGTGACCGCATGGGTTTCCTCCTGATGATCCGGTTTCCTCCCAAAGACGTGTGGGTTTGTAGGTTAATTGGCCTCTGTAAATTGCCTCTAGTGTGTAAGGAGTGGATGTGTGAACAAGTGATCGATGGTCAGCGTGGACTCAATGGGCGGAAGGGTCTGTTTCTATGCTGAATTTTTTTTTTAAAGTAACATTATTTTTTTTCATTTAGATATGAGATGCTGCAGAACAATGTAGATGGATTCCGCCGTGAAATAGCTTCTTTGCGAGATAGGTGTCAGAAGCTTACCACAACAGTTCAGAAGCAAGAACACATAATAAACAGCATGACCCAAGATTTGCGAGCATCAAATGAAAAATTGGCTTTGGAGGAGGTGAGAATTTTATTGAAACGCTGTCCCACATGGTCGTTTGACAATTTCCCACATGGTCGTTTGACAGTTTACATTGTGACGTTTACATTGTATTAAATGAGTCAAGGTATTTTTTGACGATTGCATTAAATTAATATTCCATCCTATTTAACATATCTTTGAAGAATTTTACATGTTCTATACCATTGCACATTATTTGTACATTAAATTAATTCTGTAGGCTGCATAAAATTAAATAATTAAATACATACCATATTTTCTAAGTTTCATGTTTTTATGGAAAAGATCCATTTCATTTGAAATCGGGTGGAATAGTATTGGAAAGCAGAGCAATTGAACATTTTGTTAATATTCCCCAACCCATGCAGACTCGAGGAGAAAATCTGAGGAAAGAGAAAGATATGTTGAAAATGGTAGAAATACGCCTCACCCAAGAACGGGATTCAAAGTTCGCAGAGCACAGGGGACAAAGTTTGCTACTTACAAATTTGCAGTCTATTCAGGTATGCTATGCACCATTTAGTCTTGTCACGTGTGACAATAAAGTATTCCATTCCATTTGGACAAAGAATAAAATTGATTATTTATGCAAGATTTATATTATGTTGAAATTATCTTGTAAACTGATATTTTAACTTTCTAAGGAACAAAATTAACTTTTTCCAAAGTATATTTGTTTATAAAACTATCATAGAAGAAGAATATTTCAACAGGCCGATGTTATAATAGCCCATGGTAACATAGAATGAAGTTTTGAGGGAAGTTTTGGTCTGCGTTCTTCTGGAATATGTAGAATTAGTTATTTGTTGTGAAAATCCCTGGTTCACAAATGTATTTCCATTCAATTTTTTGACAATATGTAGCTGAGTTTGGAACGTGCGGAAACTGAGACCAGGCAACGTTTAAACAGCCAGATTGAAAAACAAGAGCGTGAAATTGAGAAACTGAAAAAAAAATGTGACTATGAAGTGGATCAACGTCATTTGCTTGTCAGAAACCAAGAAGTATGTTTGTATCCTTAAAAAAATAATAATGATACAGAGAATATATAATTAATGTTTTCAGTGATATGTTTAGGCAAATTTAATTTAATTTCGGTTTTTTTTTTTGCAGATCCAACTTCGGGAAATCAAGAAGCAGATTGAAACGGAGTCTATTCTTCACACAAAGACAAAAGATCTCCTGAAAAATTCAGATCAAGAAATTAGTTCCTTGAAGTTACACCTTAATAATCTTGAAACTAAATTGGCGGAGACTATCGGGAGTGTTTCCAAAGGTAAGCCATCTGTCAGAACGTGGTTTATATGTACATAAATAGATCCATGTTTTTCTGTCTTTTTTTATCTAGGGCTCCTTTCATTAATGTAGAGTAAACCTTCAATATGGATATTCTTGTTATTCTTGTTTGCTAGCTAATGGGTAATGTGCACCTCTATGTTTAATGTATAAATTCTAATTTAATTTTTGTTTTGTTTCTGTGATTATACCAACCTTATTGTTGCTTGTCAATTGGTTATTTCAATTCATAATGCATGAAAAAATAGAGAGAATCTTAGTTTTTGTTTCTTCCCCCCCCCCCCCCCCCCATTCAACCCCATCCTACACACTTGGGCGTGGGTTGAGTTAGCGGCTAAATACTTATTGGTGGAGTTTATTGTAGAGATGTGTTAGAACATCAGTTCACTGACATGATTTGTAAAGGATAATTTTTAGGAATAAGTTGCCTCCATAAAAACTGAATGATCGTTGATAGAAATTATAGTTGTCCATAAACATGTCTGATTTATTTCCAGGTGAATCTGACATGGAAGAAGATGTTGATAACCTTCGCGCCCAGCTTAGACAGGCTGAGGAGCAAGCAAGTGACTTAAGAGAACGCCTCAAGACTACTACCACCAATGTGGAACAATACAGAGATTTGGTCCTTAGTTTGGAGGATTCTCTCAGTAAAGAGAAACAGGTCGGTAACTTGTACATGCATCACTTTAAAGAAATGTAATGTTTCCTGTGGTTATGAGTGTAACAACAGAAAATAAGAAGCAGAAGCATGCCAACCAGCCTGCTCCACAATTCAGTAAGATAATGGCTCATAGAATTTTAGCCTCCATGCCCTTTTTCCTGCCCAATTCCAATTTTGGGGATCGACAGAGTAAACGTTTTCAGAGCACTGCTTGCCGTTTGCGTGTTTTTAAAATATCAAGACCATTCTGTATGCATTGCTCCTGGAACGGTTCAAGGTTTCAAAGCCAGTTTATTGTCACAGTTGGATGATCAGCCATGATCATATTGAATGGCGGTGCAGGCTTGAAGGGCCGAATGGCCTACTCGCGCACCTATTTTCTATGTTTCTATGTACCAATTAAGGTACAGTGAAATTCAGATTACTATTGCTATTGTGTTCAGCACAATTTCTCTTTATTCTGTTCCTTAAGGCCAACATTTTATTAGCATTCATAAATAATTGCCTTATCTGCATTGTTGTTTGATACACTGGGACCTCCATCTGGATCCTTTCCTGGTGTATCATTCCACATATGAGTTCTTCGCCACTTGATAGTTCCCTCGATTAATTCACATTTTCATTCTTCTTGCCCACTCAATTAATTTGTTTCCCTATGTGGGCTCTGTGTACTCATAACCTGTATCAGAAGCAGATTTCAGAGCCTCTATTTTTAAAGGAGGAACCAGTTAAAAAGTTGTTTGATTTACCAATTTTTCCTGTACTGTACAGACATTGAATGTAAATAGCAGCTATATTTGGCACTGAAAAAATTCTCTTAAAACTGATGTCCCTTCTGCAAACATAGCTCGAATGAACAAGAATGGTGACGGGTATTTGCACTCTTTTACATTTTGTTGCCTGATATTCAGTTCTATGGCTTAAAACCATAACTTGCCATGTTTGCTTTGCAAAGTCTGGGGCACTTTGTTTACTGCAGGGATTCAAGGCATGCAGAAAAGGGAATAATCAATTGTATTTCTTTATCTTAAAACGTTGCCACTTATCCTTTAATTCTGTTTTCAATTTGTTCCTATCAACTTGCAATATACTGAGCCTATACAAATAATTCTGTGCGTGCCTAGTATTTGGCTCAGTGGCTGGGACTGGATTCATACACCACCAGAATTTATTAGAATGCTGTGAATAATTTTACACATTTTCTGCTTGCTGTCCGCTCTCAGGTAACAGAAGAGGTGAGGGTTGCGGTCGAATCTCGACTCAAAGAATCTGCAGAATATCTGGTGCAGTTGGAGAAGCGTTTGGTGGAAGCTGAGAATGAAAAACAAGCTCTCACTGACGAGAAGCACAAAGCGATTGAAAATTTGGAGCAGCAGGTAATCAAAGTATATAGAAAATGGCAATCGTAATCCCTTGTAAGACAAATCGATTCACAAATTGTTGTTTAGCAGATCTCATTTTAATTCCGAGATGGGTAAGTTATATAATTCGATATTCAGATTTATTTATTCAATGGTGCTTTTATTGCCACGTGCACGCGCCAAGTCCAAATACACAAGCACATCCCCGATTGGCAAATTTTACAGAAGTAATCTACTGATCTGCATGCAAGAGGCTTCATGTTTTGGTGCTATTTTCAAAGTCCAGTCTGCACTCTAGTTTTTATGAGCGGCGGCAGATCCAGACAAACGCCAGCCTCTGCGGGCTGCCTTGCCTTATTCCTTGCTTTACTTACTCTATCTGCTAACTTCTGAAAAATGACAGATACTTAAATGAAAGACAAATAACTGGCGCTTGAATTTTGAAAGCTCTTGGAAAATGGCATAATTATATAAATATTTTGTGTAATCATAATGGCAACATGATTTCATTCATTCATGTGTCAAATCTGGTTGTTAATTGCTGTAGTAATGCAGGATCTTTTAATTACAGGAATGATCAGTGTTACTGTAGGCATTAACATTTAACTTTATGCACATGAGGATGTGTACAATTTTACAAATTATATTTGTTTAGCGAGGAGCTGTCTGAATGATGAGCATCACCAGATCAAATGTTAGTTATGTGTTTAGCCCATCTGATGATTTGAATTGACCTATTTTTGGATCAGCCAAAATGATATAGCAATGAAGAGCTCTTAAGCACTTAATGGATCTCTTTCAAGAAGTAAAAATGGATTGCAATTACCTATAAGGCCTTCATACATTTTCAAGGTATCTTTTTAAATGCTGTGGTTAAATGAACTGATTAATTAATGATGTCAATCTACTGGAGTGAATTTTGATCTGGATGTGGAATGACATGAGCCTAAAGGCGTTGGATTTTTTCAGTTGTGCCAGTTGATATAAAAGAAGCTCATGTATATACTTGCTTTTCTTTTAAGAAAGCATGTGGTCATGCTCCAGATTTAATAATGACACCAACATTGGAATCATCTTATCATTTTACTACTGGTGCATACTGGGATGCAGCTTTATGTTAATACATTGTTCCATTATTTTAATTGAAGACATCTGAACTGAGGAGGAATCTGAGCAGCCTTCAGGCAGAGCTTCAAGATGCTGTTCAGCGAACTGCTACTGCAGCAACCAATGAACAGCAAGCAAGGGCTGACTGTCAAGAACAGGTATGTGTTAGGTACATTGGGCTCTGTATGTTTTGTGAATCATGGCTGATCAACACTTACAAATATATTTCAGCTCTCTCAAAAGACCCACTAAGTATTTTACAAACTTATTTCACTTTTAAGAGAGTTGAGCATTATTTCTATGTGGGTGTATGGTAGTTATATTCATGACTGAGTTCTGCTTCAAGACCATGTACAAGATTGCATGTGACACGCGTGTAGTGGGCCGGATTTCGAACAATGATGAGATAGATGAAGGAAGGAGATAGTGAGTTAAGTAAAATGGTGTCAGGACAACAACCCCCCCCCCTCAACGTCGGCAAGACGAAAAAGCTAAGTTATTGACTTCAGGAAGTGCGGTGTTTGTGCACGCTCCAATCAGCATCAATAGTTTTTTAAAAGAGAAACATTTTTAAGATATTTGTTTTGTTTCAGTTTTATTAGTTTAATTAAAATTCTTTTGCTGGTGTTTTTAGGCCAGGGTGGCATCTGAAGCACAGAATAAGTATGAGCGTGAACTGATGCTGCATGCTGCTGACGTGGAAGCACTACAGATTGCCAAGGAGCAAGTTTCAACAAATGCACAGGTCCGGCAGAAGCTGGAAGACACTTCTCAAAGGGCTGAGGCCCAAATGGTGGAGTGCAAGGCTGCTAAGGCTGAAATTGAAAGAATTTTAAAGGTAAGTAGCTTGGGAATTTGAGTTAATTTCATTCCAGGATGTATATTTGTCGAAGAAAATGTCACGATTACATTTATCCTACCTAATCTTGTTTTCGTTTTTGTTTTTTAAAATAAATATCTAAATATTCTCAGTTGAATTTAGATGTCATTTGTCTATTCTAAATCTTGTGTTGATGCCTCAATCCATTGCCATTTTTGTTTGTCCACCCCCTTGGCACTTTTTAATATAACTTCACCCATTTTTAATTTTTTTTTTGTTTACAATACAAAGCTGTAGTCTTTGAAGAACAATCCAATCAATTTCCGGCCTTTTCACCAGTAAATCTTCCTTTCGAATCTTGCCCAAATTGTTATCCTTTATTTCTTCCTAATCGATGCATTGAAAACAAACATAACAAAGGGAATGGCCTTTGACAGTTGTTTTGCATGTTGACCAGCTGTGGGTGAGTACTCCAGTGAGCATCCACATCTACCTTGTCTGCACTTTTTGTTCAGAACAATTTCTGGATATGATGGAAATGGGGCCATTTAAATCTGACGGTGTGTAATAAAATGCTGTGCAGTTTTTTGAGTAAACTGAATAAAACTGGTTGAAGTTTATAACATTTTCAATGGGTTATTTTGTGTAGGATGAAGTTATCAAACTGACTGCACGTTGTGGGGATCTGCAGAAACAGAACAAGTTGTTGCTTGAGCAAGTGGAGAGCCTTAGTAATAAGATGGTGACTGCAGTTCAAGAAACAACTCAAAGTTCCTTCAATATCTCTTTCAATGAAGAAGGAAAGTCCCAGGAACAGCTACTTGAAATTCTGAGGTAAATGTAATAATAGTATTGCCATATTCATTGAAATGATTGAACACAACAATATTGGGAAGCTGCATTTATGTTACCTGCATTTATGTTAGCACATGCTGCCAGCATCTTATTTTAATCAAAATAAAGTTGCATTGTCCTGGTAGGAAGCTTGGTTTGTAGTAAAATAAATTGGAAGTGGAGAACTACCAGTTTGCACTGTCAAGTGACATCTTTGTAACTAGCACAAGCTACATGCCCTTACCAGCAATTCCAGTTCCTCTCTTGCTGTACCAGATTGTGTCTATTAAGGGCAGTTTATACAAACCCAAGCTAAATTCTGTTCTCTTGAAAAAATCCATCACAAAGACCCATCCCTGATGTGGTATGCTTGAGCCCATATGCCACTGAAGACCATTTTTATAACCGTCTTCCATTGACAAGATTCCTTACTAAAGTTTGTAATATCCTGCATCAACTTATATTTCTCATTTACCTTTGATTTGCTTATTCATAACCAAATCAAGCCTGGTCTTAAATATTGTCTTTACCTCCACCAGACCCACCTTGTGCCAGCCTATTAACTTGACTTGACTGCTCTGACTTTTGTCTCCCTTCACTCCACTATTTGCTACAATTTAGCTTTCTGCCGTACTTGGAGTATCCCATTCTACCTTTCCACCTTCCAATAGCAAATTTATTTCTGTGAAGTATCTTGGAATGCTTTTCGAAGTGTTAGAGGATGGTTTGGGTAACTTATTGAATTAGGAATTTTGTACTGAAATATTTTGTCAGCAAGAATCATTATTTTAAATTTATAGTTTCCTATTATATTGGATAAAGCCTATGTATGTATTGTATATGAGAGTGATTTGATGCCTAAGTTTTCCATAGATGTAAAAGATTCATCTCCTCTTCTCAGTGGTTGATCTGCAGAATCCCCAAACTTGCCCGTCCACATTTATAGTGTATACCATTAATTTATAGTCAAGTTATGCTACTTTGGTATCTTACTTCGTTACCACAACATTACAGAACATGTACACTGAATTGTCAGCTTTTGTGGAATCTGTTGCGACCAGCTTGTTTTTGCCAATAATTGCGTATGCAAAAAAAGAAAGTGAACCTGAGAAGTTAAGACATTTTAACGTTTTATCCAAATCTGCACACCACAGGTTTGTGCGACGTGAAAGGGAAATTGCGGAAACAAAGTTTGAGGTTGCCCAAGTGGAGGCTCTGCGCTATCGTCAACGAGTGGAGAATTTGGAGAGAGAGCTGAAGGAGGTGCAGGACAGTCTCAATTCTGAAAGGGAAAAGGTCCAGGTAAATGTTCTAGTTTTAACTACAAAATCCCTGCAGAAAGCATTTAAGGGTGGGATCGAAACTTGGGGAAATTGTAAGCTTTTGATCAATGAAGATATTGCTCGAAACCATTCATTTCAAATTTAGCTTCTTTATAGCTCTCCTTATTTAAGTATTTTTATTATACGACTTTTTGATTTGACGTTTGAATTTATTTTTGTACAGGTGACTGCCAAAACTCTGGCACAACATGACGAGCTGATGAAAAAGACAGAGACAATGAATGTTCTAATTGAGACGAATAAAATGCTACGAGATGAGAAAGAAAGGTTGGAGCAAGAACTCCAGCAATCAAGGGCAAAGGTCAGTATACTTCTCAAGATCAGAAAATGCGCGTCAGTTCAGTCCTGTCATGCAGGTAGAGTTTGGACATTTTGAGCACTGATTGGCATACAGCGCATCACTAGAAATACCAAGTCAAGCAGATAATGGTTTCAGAATAATGGGGTGTGTGCAGGCTTCATTGAGTAGCCTTGCTCTTTGAAATTGTACAAAGAGATCTTTTGGTTGACAGGACTGTATGCCCACTTAAGAGAACATATAGGTTCTGGAAAAGATGTGCCCTCTGCCAACATATCAAGTCAGTTCTAGGCCTTGAATTGTTCCTATCCATTGGGCTTTTGTGAATTATTATTCAGGAAACAGTATATTTTTAGAGAGCACTAACTTGAGCGATGCAAGTAGAGTAATGTTTTGTTGCATGATTCTTAGATTCGTAAGCTAGAATCTGACATCCTACCTCTTCAAGAATCCAACACCGAGCTCAGTGAGAAAAGTGGTATGTTGCAAGCAGAGAAGAAATTGCTGGATGAAGATCTCAAACGCTGGAAGGCCTGTGCCCAGGTATGACAGGCAATTTATTTAAATTACTACTCATTTCATTACTCATTGCATTTGGTGGTTCAGTAGCTCATTGCCATTTGTGTAGCTTTTGGCTGAATAACCACATTAATAACAATTGGTGCTACATTTGATATCTTCAGAGCTAAACCAAGAACAACGAGGATTTATGGCATTGGAAGAAAAAATGTGGAATCTGTCTATTTAGTGTCTTGTCATTCGCCTTTTTTTCTGCCAAGTATTGATTAACTTTGATGCGTGATCGATTGTCTCTCTAGTTTAGATTCGTCATGGTATACAATATTGAAATGGGGCCCGTTGACTCAACTGATCCGCTAGCCAAAATGCCTTTCTTTGCAAATCCCATCTACCTGTGTTTGGCCCATATGCTTCTAATTCTTTCTCATCCATATATTTATTCAAATATCTTTTAACAATTGTAGTCGTACCTGCCTCTGGCGCCAGCTCTGGCATCTTGTTGTATGTACCCACCTGTGTAGAAAAGCACACTCCAGATCCTATATACATTTCCCCCCTCTTAAGGCCATGTCCTCTAAAGTGAATGCTCAGGTTTTTTTCCCCAGGGTAGAGGATTCAAAAACAAGAGGGCATAGCCTCATCGCCTTAAGGTGAGTGAGAGGGACCTCTGGGGCAACTTTATCATCCCACATCTCTGCCAGAGGAAGCTGGAGAAGTGGATACAATTGTTTAAAAGACATTTGGACAAATAATTGGATAGGCAGTTCAGATGACTATGGACCAAATGTAGGCATATGTGACTGGACCAATTTGGTTGGTATGGACAAGATGGGATGACAGGCCTATATATGTAATCTATAGCTCTGACGATCTTGTTGTAACCTTGGACAATGTTCTTCACTGTGTGCAAACTTACTAAATGTGCAGCCTATATTTAATTGCCAAATCAATAATATATTTGGCAAACGGGATCCAGCACTGATCCCTGTAACATGCTGCAGTTTGAATTATTTCATTGTGTGTATATATAATCTGATTCATAATTATTTAGTTGAAATTCTTATCAATTAACTGAATCTTTGATACATTTGAAATTTGAATAAATAACATTTATGACAATACCTTTGCATTTAAGCAATTAATCAGCCAGCAGAAGGAGACGGACCCTGATGAGTACAAGAAGCTAATTTCAGAGAAAGATACAAATACCAAACGTATTCAACAACTAACTGAGGAAACTGGGAAATTGAAAACTGAAGTTGCTAGGTAAACAAGTGTGTCGTGTATGTGTTGTGTAGAAGCATAACCAGTTAAAAATGCTTCGATCTTTGGGTGAGCGATTTTGATCTTATAGATGGTCCAATTACTTTATGTACAATACATGAATAATGGCTAAGTATAAAGATACTGCCAGAAAACAAAATTTAAATGCTGTAAATATGCATAGAGAGCAGAAAGAAGAAAATGCTGCAAACTGGAGGAACACTGCCTTGTATTCCATTTGGGTATCTTACAATCCAAAAATCTCCAACTTCAGCAAATTCCATCCCCTCCCACCTTCCTTGGTATGCTCCCATTTCTCCCACTATCTGTCCACCCAGGTCATTCCTGCTCTTCTCCAATCCCTGATCGCCCATTCCTCTTCCCCTATTTCTTCCACCTGTATCCACCTCTCTGGCTTAACATTTCACTCCTTTCTCCTCATTTGACATATTTTGTCCCCATTTCTCCTCCAGCCTTTGTCACTTCATCTAGACATCTGCCAATCAACCCCCCGCCAGCACCACCTGTATCCACCTATCACGTGCCAACTTTTGCCCCATCTCAACCTCTTACCTGACATTCTCTCCGCTGTCCCCTGCTGCAGTCAATCTGAACAAAAATGGTCCCAACCTGAAACATCACCCCTCCAGATGCTGCCTGACCCATTGTTCCTCCAGCGCTTAGTGTTTTTCTCAGGATTTTGGAATCTGCAGTTTCTTGTGTGTCTGTCTTAATTAGAATAAAAATTGTTTTATATTGCATTTAGTCAAGACCAATTTTGACACTTGCAATGTTTTTAAATGTCTGACTATTGAAATCTGCTTTGTTTGCAGACTGAATGCATCATCATCTGTATCACAACGTGATGTACAGACATTGAAGACCGAGCTCAGTCGAGTGTCTGTTGATCGGGATAAACTAAAACAAGAAATGATGGCAAGGGTGGCAGATATCCAGGAAAAGAACAAAACTATTACCCAGGTTAAAAAGATCGGCCGTAGATACAAGACCCAGTATGAGGAGCTGAAAGCGCAGTATGATAAGGTAAATTGTGACTCTTTATTTAAACGGGTTTATCCAAGCTAAGATTTTTAAACCTTGTTTAAAAGAGTAATGTATTTCCTGATCCATTAAGATGCTTCATTTCATTCTCTTTGACATTGTTATTTGTAAAAACCTACTATTAAGGTGAATTCTAACTAATCTCACCATAATTCGAATCCCTCCAAATCCTGTCCAAAAACTGCTTACCACTGCTATAAAGCTCACTGAGTTGTAGTTTCTTGGCTTAACCCTGCTGTACTAAAATAAAGCAACATTAGCTCTCCTAGTCTTTCTGTACCTAGCATTGTGATTAGCTGTCAATATTTTGCTGGTCTCAACAATCTCCCATAACATCAAATGATACATCTGGCCTTGGAGATGTATCCACCTTTGTTTCTGGACCTCCACCACCTTCATAATGTTGATATGTTCCAGGAAATCACTGTTCCTTCATTTAAGACTTCATTTAAGATTGCTAATTTCCAGTGGCTCCATTCATTGATCCTCACGGTGAGCTACTCTCTCCCTAGCTACCTTTTTACTATTCAAGGATCTCTTGATCCCAGCTGCCTATACGTGACATAAATGTTCTCTTTTTTCCTGACCAGATCCTCAACATCCCTCACCAACCAAGGTGTCTTAATCTTAACAGCCTTGCCCATCACACTAACAGGAACTTGATTTAAAAAATATTAGCCTTCTGTGCACTGTGCCCATATTCCAATTTGATCACCTTTCCAGGGCATTAGGTTTCATCATTGAATTATGTTAAAAGAATGAGTGAAAGATTGTCTTCAGAAGACCATATCCATCCTTTTAATCTGTTAGTTTTGTCAAACTTTTGTCCTGCCTTCCAGATGGTTGCTGAAACTTCTTCTCAACGTTCAGCAGAGCAGCAGGCAGAACAATCCTCTGTTCAAGCCACTCAAGATTTGCAAGATGCTTTGGCTCAATCTGAATCCAGAGCTAAAGCACTAGAGTCTCAGGCTGAAGCCCTGCAGAAGGTAAGTCACAAAGTGATTGTGTTGGCATCCTGTTAAGATTGTCTTCATATTTGGGACTTGAGTTTAAAGTATTGTCAGGCTGTGATGTACCTCAACCTTTTCCTGGATTTCATGGGCTCACTTTGGATGACTAAAGTATTTGTAGTTTAGTTTATTGTCACATGTACCAAGGTAGAGTGAAAAGCTTTTTTGATACCTGCTATCCGTGGTCAGTTCCGCTCTCCGGTTGGTAATAGGGATAACAGCTGGAAGAAACTGTCCCTGAATCTGGGGGTATGCGTTTTCACACTCTTGTACCTCATAACTACTGGGAGAGAGGAGAAGAGGGAGTGTGTATGTTGAGATTTGTCCTCGATTATGCTGGTGGCTTTAACGAGGCAGCGTGAAGTGTAGATTGAGTCAATGGAATGGAGGTTGGTTTGCGTGATAGTTTGGGCTGTGTCTTGGATGAAACTGTGGTGCATGCCAATAAAATGGTGTCTTCAGCCCATCTGTAGAAATAGGTGAGAGTTTTTGGGACATGCTGAATTTCCTAAGCCTTCTAAGTAAGTGGAAGCATTGGTGTGCTTTCTTGACCGTTCCTTCGATATGGCTGGTCCAGGACAATTTGCTGATGATATTTACACCTAGGAATCTGGAGCTTTCAACCATCTTTATTTTAACGCCGGCAATTTATACCACGGTACGTGCACTGCTTAGCTTCCCGGCATTCCTTCTTGCTGACATTGAGAGAAAGGTTGTTGTCTTGGTAACAGGTTACGAATCGGGTTTTCGATCTCCTTCCTATACTGCGCATCATTGTTAGTTGATATCCAGCCCACAATGGTGGTGTCATCTGCAAATTTGTAAATTAAGTCAGATTTGTATTTGACTGAACAGTCGTAGGTGTAGGGGACTGAAAAGGCACCTTTGCGGGGCACCAGTGTTGAGGATTATCGTAGAGGATAATTTGTCACTTATCCGAACAGAAGGACCATGTTGGGGCACTGAAGAGGCAACTGGATGACCTTGGGGAAACGAGAGTTTCCTGGACAGGACCTACAGTAAGATTGTTACACTGAAGATACCGGAAGAGAGAAGGTGGGTGATGATGAGGAAGGAAAGGAAACTTGGAGCACAGGAGACCCCGGGGGAGATGTACCTCTTGAAAACAGGTTCACCCTCTTGGAAGCTGTAGGGACAGAAGACACTGGCATTCCGAGTTGGGGACAGGGCTGCGAGTAAAAACGTGGCGCTGAAGTGACAGATGTCAGGCAAAGCCGTGGTAGGCGGGGACTCCATCGTGAGAAGTACAGACAGGGGTTTCTGCGGCAACAGGCGGGATACAAGGATGGTGTATTGATTCCCTGGTGCCAGGATCCAGGACGTCACGGACCGATTGCAGGGCGTCCTCAAGGGTGAAGGTGAGCAGCCGGAAATGGCAATCCATGTCGGCACAAATGACGTCGGGAAGAAGAAGAAAGAGATTCTGCAACGTGACTTGAGAAAGCTTGGAAGAAGGTTGAAAAACAGGACCTCCAGGGTGGTTATTTCCAGTTTGCTTCCAGTTCCCCGTGCTGGTGAGATGGGGAATCTGAATATGTGGTTGATTTGCAGACGGGTGGGTTTAAACTAGATAGTGGGGGGAGGAGAGGAGACAAATTGGAAAGACAAGGATGGAGATAAAAAGAAAGAGAGTATAGGACAAGTTAAAGACATCAGAATTAACGGGGCAGAAAGCTCAAAAAGGGATAGGAGATTATGGCCAAGTGAAATAGGAATCGATGTGAAAGGTGAGGTGAAGAATGGATTTTAAAGTATATATGAAGACTCGAAATATCAGAAGTAAATTGGATCAGCTTGAGGCTCAGTTAGAGATTGGTAGATATGTGGGGATTACAACGACATGGCTGCAGGGGGATCGGGACTGGGAAAAGAATATTCAGGGTTATACAACCTATTAGAAAGGACAGGCTGGTCGGTGAGCAGAGGGGAGTTGAGGTAGCTGTTGGTGAGGAATGAAATTCAGTCCCTTGCGAGGGGTGACATAGGGACTGACGATGTAGCGTCGCTGTGGATAGAATTGAGGAATTGTAAAGGTAAGAAGACACTAATGGGAGTTATCTACAGGCCCCAAACAATAGCCTGGATATAGGGTGCAAGTTACAGCAGGAGTTAAAATTGGCATGTAACAAAGGTTATGGGAGATTTCAATATGCAGGTAGACAGGGAAAATCAGGTTAGTTCTGGACCCCAAGAAAGGGAGTTTGTAGAGTGCCTCTGAGATGGATTCTTAGAGCAGCTTGTACTGGAGCATACCAGAGAGAAGGCAATTCTGGATTTAGTGTTATCTAATAAACCAGATTTAAGAAGGGAACTCAAGGTAAAGGAACCGCTTGGAGGTAGTGATCATAAGGTGATAAGTTTTAATCTGCCATTTGTGAGGGAGAAGGTTAAATCAGAAGTGTCAGTGTTGTAGTTGAACAAAGGGGACTCTGAAGGCATGAGAGAGGAGCTGGCCAAGGTCGACTGGAAAAGGATCCTAGCAGGAATGACAATGGAACAGCAATGGCAGGAATTTCTGGGCATAATCCAGAAGATGCAGGATCATTTCATTCCAAAGAGGAAGAAAGATTCTAAATGGAGAGTAAGAGGTAACTAGCTGACGAGGGAAGTTAGGGATGGAATAAAACTAAAACAAAAGGTGTATAACATAGCAAAGAGTAGTGAGATGCCAGGGGATTGGGAAACTTTCAAAGGACGACAGAAGGTAACAAAAAGGGCAATACGGGGAGAAAAGGTGAGTATGAGGGTATCTGAGAATATAAAGAAGGATAGTAAAAGATTCTTTAGGTATGTTAAGAGAAAAAGATTAGTAAAGACAAATGTGGATCATTTGAAGGCAGAAACAAGTGAAATTATTATGGGGAACAAGGAAATTGCAGAATAATTGAACAGGTACTTTGTTTATGTTCTCCTTAGTGAAGACTGAACCAATCTCCCAGATGTATGAGAGAACAGAGCATCTAGGGAGACAGAGGAACTAAAATAAATTTGCATTAGGCAAGAAATAGTATTGGGTAGACTGATGGGACTGAAGGCTGATAATCTGCATCCCAGGCTCTGAAAACCGTAGACGCATTGGTGATCATTTTCCAATATTCTAAAGATTCAGGATCAGTTCCTGTGGGTTGGAGGGGAGCTAATGTTATCCCACTCTTCAAGAAAGGAGCGTGAGAGAAAACGGGGAATTATAGACCAGTTAGCCTGACCACGGTGGTGGGGAAGATGCTGGAGTCAATTAAAGAAGTAATAACGGCGCATTTGGATTGCAGTAACGGGATCGGTCCAAGTTAGCATGGATTTATCAAGGGGAAATCCTGCTTGACTAATCTTCTGCAATTTATTGAGGATGTGACAAGTGAAATGGATGAAGGAGAGCCAGTGGATGTAGTGTATCTGGACTTTCAGAAAGCCTTTGATAAGGTCCCACTGGAGATTTGTTGGCAAAATTAGAGCACATGATATTGGGGGTAGGGTATTGACATGGATAGAAAATTGGTTGGCAGACAGGAAACAGAGTAGGAATAAATGGGTCCCTGTAAGAATGGAAGGCAGTGGTGAGTGGAGTGCCGCAAGCCTCGGTGCTGGGGCCGCAACTATTTACAATATATATTAATGATTTAGATGATGGGATTAAAAGTAACACTAGCAAATTTGCAGATGGACACAAAGCTGGGTGGCAAAGAGGATGCTAGGGTGACTTGGACAGGTTGAATGAGTGGGCAAATGCATGGCAGATGCAATATAATGTGGATAAATGTGAGATTATCCACTGGCAGCAAGAACAAAGAGGCAGATTATTATCTCAATAGTGTCGGATTAGGAAAAAGGGAAGTGCATTGAGACCTGGGTGTCCTTGTACACCAGTCACTGAAAGTAAACATGCAGGTACAGCAGGCAGTGAAGAAAGCTAATGGCATGGTGGCTTTCATAACGAGAGGATTTGAATATAGGAGTAAATAGGTCCTTCTGCAGTTGTACAGGGCCCTAGTGAGACCACGTCTGAGGAAAATAAATGGTACAAATCTGTTAGAATCTCCTGATCTCTCCTGGATTGGGGCCTGTGTACTGAAAACTAGTTATTAAATTATCTGATCAAGATTGAGAGATGTCAAATTAATGTCTATTCTGTGCCAATTAAATAATATATTGGTGTGCCGGATGCAGTCGTGCTGAAGTGTTTGTTATGTCCTGATAAACAATTTACTAAATATTCGGGGAATAGACTGATATCGCTCGTATTATAACTAGCTTAGCACGATTTCAGTTCAGCTTGGAACTTCTCTACTTTAATATCTCTTATATTCCAAAAATGAATAGGATAAGCTACAGGAGGATTTAAAAGTAGATTTTGTAACGGAGTAAAACAGTGGCAAAAATCAAGTGCTCTGCATGCAGACTATACCCTCAAAAAGGGACTGTTACTTAAATGGAGATTGTGCACGGGAAGAAAGAGATCAAGGAATGACACCCTTATGCTACATACCTTGGAAATTTAAATAAAACCACTTCAGAATCTGGGAGAAATGAAATTAATGTTTGGGGAAAGTTGTCTCTGAGAAATGTCTGTGCCACTGTGCTCATCTGCTTTTTAAAAAAATATGGATTGACTGATGAAGATCGTTTGCTGTGTTAGGTACAAAGCTTCATTGATCAAATGGTTCATATGTTTCCATTCTTGACCAATACAGTCTAACATTTCATGAGGGTAATCTTATACAATGCAGCCCATTGACTAACTATAACTTTCTGTACTTTTTTCAGTCTGTAAGTGAGAAGGAATCTGAAGTTAAAAAGTTACAGGATGAAGTAACCCAGTTGCAAGGAGAACTTTCACGCTTGCGCCAGGAACTGCAGGAGAAAGCAAACCTTGAAGAACAGCTTCGGCAACAGATACTGGAGAAAGAAGAGAAGACCAAGAAAGCAATATTGGTAGCCAAACAGAAGATAACACAGCTAGCTGGTCAGCCATTTGTATTTTTGAAAATTATTTTAAAATAGTGAATAGAATAATTGATTGTAGTAAAGAACAGATAATTAGAGTTCATGCTTGTACCATCACACTTCAGAGATATAGCGCAAAAACAAGCTATTCAGACCACTGACTCGCGCCAAACAGTGATCACCCCCCATACACTAGCACTATCGTACATATTAGGGACACTACGATTTCTACCAAAGCCAATTAACCTACACGTCTTTGGAGTGTGGGAAGAAACCGAAGCACCCGGAGGAAACCCACGTGGTTACAGAGAGAACGTACAAATTTTATATAGACTGTACCCATGGTCAGGATCCAACCCAGGTCTCTGGCACTAAGGCAGCAACTCTGCTGCTGCATCACTGTCCTCACCGTTGTGTCTGATTGTTCAATGTTTCCAGTGTATTAAGAAATCCTATATTACAGGTCATTAATATAGGATTTCTTAATACACTGGAAATATTGCTTGTGTTTTATTTAACTGATTGAGGACCAGCTTTTGGTGGCCATCTAATGTAACTAATGCCCAAATCAGCTGTTTTATAGAAGTACTGGCAAGGGGAGTGCCTTAATCCCAAACTGGATCAAATTGCAATTGGCTTTCATCTCCTTAAGTACAAAGGAATGTAATGCTAGAGTATTGTACTAGTGCCACAGATAATTCAGCTGTTCCACAGACCCAGAGATCCATGTTTATCTTGAGTTTAAACATTCTCCTTGTAGTTGCGTGGGCTTGCTCTTGTTCTCCATTTTGCTCCTACATCCCAAATGCAAGTTGACTGTTGGGTAATTACTTAAACTGCCCCTTGTATAGTTTGCTGGTGTGAGACTTGGAGAGGAGTTAATGAGCTTGTGTAAGAAAATAAGATATGGACAAATAAGAGGTGGGGGGAGAATCTGGTTAATGGGAGAGAATTGTATCAATATAGAGATGCCAGAGGCAAATGTTTCCCATCATCATCATCCTTTATTGTCATCTTGCAAAGTAATAGTTCTACAGTGCAAATGAGAAGATGTTTCCCAGGGAATACAAATGTAGTTACTCTACATTTGCATATGACAATGCACTCTTCTGGACTTTCCAGAAATCTAGGAAAATAAAATTCTGATGTTTTTGTTTGGGGATATAAAGAGAATATTGAAGAAAATTAATTTTGCATCGGTTAAATAAACTGCTCCAACCAAGAATTGAGAAAAAACTTGCTCTAACGTTATGAATTGTCTTTAAAGCTTTCTGTTACTAATCCTTATAACCGTTTACCTTCAAGCATGAAAACCAATGTGTAGAGCAAAGATATTTTGCTGATTTGAAATTAAGCCAGTTGGTTTGTTTTAGGTTTGAAGGAACAATTGGCGAAGGAGAATGAAGAGTTGAAGCAGCACAATGAAGAGTTTAAGCAGCGTGTCAGTAGTTTGGATCAGCAAAGAGAGGAGCTGGAGGTGCGCA
Organism: Leucoraja erinaceus; assembly: GCF_028641065.1. Taxonomy (NCBI): domain Eukaryota; kingdom Metazoa; phylum Chordata; class Chondrichthyes; order Rajiformes; family Rajidae; genus Leucoraja; species Leucoraja erinaceus. The sequence goes on from NC_073386.1 coordinate 47,719,951, forward strand.
TGAGTGCACTGAAATCACAGTATGACGGTCACATTACTCGACTCAAACGAGAGCTGAAAGAACACCAGGAACGACATGAACAACGTGAGGAACCACAAGAACTAACCATTAAGGTATGTGCAAGAAAGGTCCTGGCATGGAAATGCTGAATTATAAAGATCAAAGATGTATATATATAAATTTAATTGACAAAATTGGAAAGGGAATTTGATACTTGATTCAGTTATATGGTATTCTTCTTATCGAGTCCACACGCAAGATTAGAAGTTGTGCAGGCAGAGCTGAAGTTCAGCCAGAGCTGAACACATTTCTCGGCATCTGCATACAATGGTGTCTGTCTTTTGCCTCTTGTGCGTGGTGGTGGAAAGATTGGTGGAAACAGGGTCGCGATGTGAACGCTCTTTCCTTCACCCCCAATGTATGCTTTATGGGAGTAATTGCCATATGACTAAATACTTGGAGAATAAAACATTTAATTCACTGGGCCACATTAAACTTGGTGCAGCGACATCCATGAAAATACAGTATTGTTTTCTCTGTTTGTCACGGCATCCTGTTATTCAGAACTACCTTTGGTTATATCAAAACGTTGAGTTGCCTGAAAATTCAACTAATTTTGTATTGCAAATTATTTTTATCTCTGCATTGTGCATATAAATAGTTGTGACTGCCTCAGCAAAGGTTTTTGAGAACTGTTGCTTCATCTTTTAATTATGGTATGAAAATCTAGCAGCTTAAATCATAAAGGTATATGAGAGAAATTATTTTTAATGCATTGGAATGGCCGATGTGACTTCATAAATGCAGAATATAATCGTTTGTTACATTTTTAATGCATAGCATAATATGACACCAATGATAATATTTATTTCTGTTTTGCATTAGACTTCTGAACCACAGAGACAGTTGGATCCACAGAGGCAAATTACCTTGAAACAAACTACTGTATCTACAGACAGAGGAAGGTAAGAATAAGCATTATCTGTGGTTTGTCTGCAGAAGGGTCTCGACCCGAAACGTTGCCTATTTCCTTCGCTCCATAGATGCTGCCACACCCGCTGAGTTTCTCCAGCATTTTTGTCTACCTTTGATTTTCCAGCAACTGCAGTTCCTTCTTAAACATTATCTGTACCCATGTCATTTTGTTTTACAACTAGCCCCAATTATCAATATAAAGCGGTACTTTGCATACACCTATCCTAAATTCTCATGTAACTAAATGAATAACGCTGTCTTTTTTAGCACAAGATTTGGCAACGGAATTTAACTCTGCTGTTCAATCTTGTTTTACTTTTAAAAGGAAACATATCTGGCAGCTTTTAACAGTTACAACAAATTCCAGTGACGTTGTATGCTTACAGAGTTGATTATTTTCTGTTCATTTTTTAATTATACTTTCATTATGAAAGGCAATCTTTTTACGATAAACTTTCTTTAAAATGTTATACAGTTCATGCTCATCTGATCCACCAACGGCCAATATCAAACCAACCCCTCTCGTGGCAACACCGAGTAAAGTAGCTGCTGGTCCAGCGCCTGGCAGTAAGTCCACACCAAGAGCCAGTATTCGTCCAATGGTTACTCCAGCGACTGTCTCAGGACCGGCCACAACACCAACTGCAACAGTGATGCCCACAACACAAGTTGAAACTCAAGAAGGTATCTAGTTTTAAACATTGAATCGTGTAGCATTTACAGCTATCAGCCTTAATATGTACCAGCTGTATAATAATCACATAGATTTGCCACTGTAGAAGACAATTTGAATTTTAAAACCAATTATATTTTGTTTCATGGAAAACTATGTTCTAATAGACAGTTTTGCCTGTGTCCTTATTCAGCAGCCATACAGTCAGAAGGACCAGTGGAACATGTAACCGTTTTCGGTAGCGCAAGTGGAACAGTGCGTTCAACGAGTCCAAATATCCCGAGCTTGTCACAGCCAATTTTAACAGTCCAACAGCAGCAGACACAGGCAACAGCCTTTGTACAGCCCACTCAACAATCTCTTCAGCAGATAGAGCCAGCAAATCAGGAACTTTCAACAAACCTCGGAGATGTGGTGCAGAACACCCAATTAGAACGACCATCCACTTCTACAGCTGTATTTGGAACTGGTTAGTTTATGTTGTGATCTGAAAATTATTTCTTCAAAGGATAACTTAATCCCGGAAATCAAAAAGAACTACAGTTGCTGGAAATCTGTAACGTTTTAATTTAATTTAGAGGTACAGTGCTGAAATAGACCCTTCGGCCCACTGAATCTGTGCCGACCAGTGATCCCCGCACACTTAACACTATCCTACACACACTAGGATTTACAATTTTACCAAGCCAATTAACCAATAAGCCTGTAGGTCTTTGGAGTGTGGGAGGAAAACCCACGCAGGTCACAGGGAGAACGTGCAAACTCCATACAGACAGCACCTATAGTCAGCATCGAACCCGAGTTTCTGGCGCTGTAAAGCAGCAACTCTACTGCTGCGCCACCATTGCCGCCCATGAGGAAAATTACACCATAAGATTAAGAAGATTTAAGTTGTCGAGAATGAACAATGCTGGAAATACTCAGCAGGTCACTCCATCTCTTTGGGAAGAGAAAGGGGCAAATGTTTTAAGATTGGAGTTTCCACCATTTTGTCTCTGACATGAAACATCGACTATGTTTATCTTCTTGTATTTTATTTATTTGTTCTCGACAACCTAATCTTCTTAACCTTGTTGTAATTTTTCTCTTCAGACTTTATTAATTTTGTCACTTAGGGATGAGAGCGAGTCATTCAACTCGTGTCTGTTCTGACAATTCTGTAGATCGCAGCTGATCTGCATTAACTCCACTCTTTTACTACACACCCCTTCACATCCTTGAATGAATAACAAAAATCTTATTAGCCTCAGTCTTGGAAGTGTCAAATTCAGTGGGGATGGATGATTGGGGCTCTGCTATGCTCTGGTTTTATCTCCAAAGGTTTACCTTGGAGTCGTAACTTTATGCAGCATGATAGCAATTCGTTCATGCCAACCTCAATGTCTCCCTGTACTTACCCAACCTACCTGTGCTTGGCCCATTATTCCTTTTTTTTAGATTTAAGATCGTGCCCTGTGGTCCATATGGCATACATATCCTTAATTCACCATTATTTGGTGTATTAATAACTAATGTATTGGATAACTTCTTTTGTCTATCTCTTTCAATGAGCCATTCTCGCGCAAGTGAATAAATGTGTGGATTTTTAGGATCTTTTGGGGCCTTTTGAGTTGAAATAACGGTTTCATAAGGTGTCACCTTTCAGTTTCAGGTTCCACTACTATGTCCAAGCGTCAGCGTGAAGATGATGACGAGATGAGTGCAGATAACACAGTTCATGGCCAGGATGAGTCTTTGGAACATCAACCAAAGAAGTTGAAACTTACCCAACGAGCAGTACGTGAGATGGTTGATGTATTCCTGGTGTAATTGGAAAATAGACTAGGGCTATGGGAGCATCTCTTGATTCAATCACGTAAATGGGAAAATCATTTGTATGTTTTTGGAAATCCAGAACAAATGAGCAAAATAAAATTAGAGACAAACCACAAAGGAATGCAGTTCGAGAGTGTTTGTTTCCACAAAGGGTTGTTGTAATCTGGAACCATCCCCCTTAAATGCACATGAATGGTGAAACAAGTGCCATTTTCCAAGTCAATCGGATGGGTGATTAGAGGGAAGGGTATCAAGATAAATGGGGGTTCACTATTGAATAGCAGTAATCTAATTAATGGCTGAATATATACAGTTGAACTGGCCTGTTACATTAAGTATGTTTGCGAATGGCAAATAGCTTAAATATTTGTGAAATCACGTTCAAACCAAGCTGTTTGAATGACAATAAAAGGCATTCTATTTTATTCTAAAACTCTGATAATCAGTCACTATCGGGACTTTCATGGTGCTAGGTAGGCATATTTTCCAGACTATAGGGTATTGCACGAATTGAATTCACTTTTTTATCTGTTAAACAGCATTACAATGAATTTTCCAGTGAGCCAGATAAATATGAAGGGAGCACAGTAACTGGATCGTCAGTGAATAGGAAGGAAGCCCCTTGAGCCTTATTCTGAATCATCGAGATTTCCCTATAGCTGGATGGTGGATTTTCAGTTTGTGTAGTCAGAAAAGGAAAGTTAGGGGGAAAATATATATATACTGAATTTCTTGCTCCTCTGCTAGTTTTTGAAATGTTTTTGTAGAATTAATGTTAAAGGCTAACATAATTGAAAACTATACTACTAAACTGTTTCAACCTCAGGAAGAGCACATGCAAGAGGTGGATGAAAGCGCAGAAACAGATACTGAAATGCAGATGCAGTCAGAGAACTTGGATTCACAGGACTCTCTCACCCAAGTGAGTTAATTGCCACCAGTCAATTTTAGACTGGAATGAAATGGGTGTAATATTACATCCTGACTAGATACAATGCTCTCCATCATGTTTGGGACGAAGACCCTTCATTTATTTATTTGCCTCTGTATTCCTCAATTTGAGTTTTGTAATAGAAAAAAATCACATGTGGTTAAAGTGCACATTGGCAGATTTTATTAAAATATTTTTATACATTTTGGATTCACCATGTAGAAATTACAGCAATGTTTATACATAGACCCCCCCCCCCCCCCCCCAGCTGATTTACAATTACAAATTACAGCCCCCCCCCCCCCCCCCCCCCCCGAGCACCAGAGCACCACAATATTTGGGACGCATGGCTTCACAGGTGTTTGTAATTGCTCAGGTGTGTTTAAATGCCTCCTTAATGCAGGTATAAGCGAGCTCTCAGCATCTAGTCTTTCCTCCAGTCTTTCCATCACCTTTGGAAACTTTTATTGCTGTTTATCAACATGAGGACCAAAGTTGTGATGATGAAAGTCAAAGAAGCCATTATGAGATTGAGAAACAAGAATAAAATTGTTAGAGACATCAGCCAAAACCGTAGGCTTACCAAAATCAACTGTTTGGAACATCATTAAGAAAGAGAGCACTGGTGTGCTTGCTAAATATAATAAAGAAAAATCCCCAAACACCTATCCAACAGATCAGAAACACTCTTCAGGAGTCGGGTGTGGATTTGTCAATGACCACTGTCTGCAGAAGACTTCATGAACAGAAATACAGAGGCTACATTGCAAGATGCAAACCACTGGTTAGCTGCTAAAATAGGATGGCCAGGTTACAGTTTGCCAAGATGTACTTAAAAGAGCAACCACAGTTCTGGAAAAAGGTCTTGTGGATAGATGAGACAAAGATTAACGTATTAGAGTGATGACAAGAGCAAAGTATGGAGGAGAGAAGGAACTGCCCAAGATCCAAAGCATACCACCTCATCTGTGAAACATGGTGGTGGGGGTGTTATGGCCTGGGCATGTATGGCTGCTGAAGGTACTGGCTCACATCGTCATTGATGATACAACTGCTGAAGGTAGTAGTGTAATGAATTCTGAAGTGTATAGACACATCCTATCTGCTCAAGTTCAAACAAATGCCTCAAAATTCATTGGCCGGTGGTTCATTCTACAGCAAGACAATGATCCCAAACATACTGCCAAAGCACCAAAGGAGTTTTACAAAGCTAAAAAATGGTCAATTCTTGAGTGGCCATGTCAATCACCTGATCTGAACCCAATTGAGCATGCTTTTTATATGCTGAAGAGAAAACTGAAGGGGCTAGCCCCCTCCAAACAAGCATAAGTTAGATGGCTGTAATACAGGCCTGGCAGAGCATCACCAGAGAAGACACCCAGCAACTGGTGTTGTCCATGAATCGCAGACTTCAAGCAGTCATTGCATGCAAAGTATATGCAACAAAATACTAAACATGACTACTTTCATTTACACAACATTGCTGTGTCACAAACATTATGGTGCCCTGAAATGGGGGGGGTCTATGTATAAACACTGCTGTAATTTTTAAATGGTGAAACCAAAATATATAAAAAGTGGCCTATATTAAAATCTGACAATGTGCACTTTAACCACATGTGATTTTTTTTTTCTATTACAATTCTCAAATTGTGGAGCACAGAGGCAAATAAATAAATGATGGGTCTTTGTCCCAAACATTATGGAGTGCACTGTATCTCATATGCCATCTGGGAATTGAGATCATTTGGATTTCAGCTCCTGAAGTCCATAACATCTTTTGTTCATTGACATTTATTCTCCTTTGCATTAAATTATTTTTGTCATTTTGCACAACTGGTGAAATTTGCCCATATTGGTAATATTTAATCCAGTTAATGTGTAAATTTAAGGACCCATCTCCTTGACATCATGCACAGTTGACAGCATGGTGCCATGGGCCGAATGACCTGTTAATATGGTGCATGATTCTTTCCAAAAAGTATTGTTGAATTCTCCTCCGTCTGTAACCAGGGAATCGACATTGATCAGAAATGCCGTTGTGTGATAATAGCAACACATCAGAACTTTGTATTCTGTAGAATGTAGCCTATTTCTTATCCACAAAATATTACGTAAATAATTTATTAATCGCTTGGCCAACATTTGTTGCTCTCAACAAACAACAAATAACCAGACTACCAGCCTGGAAGAGTGATGAACCTTCAAGAATAATCATGTAAAAAGTGCAGTAACATTCAGGACAAAACAAGTTTGTTAACCAGCACCCTGACCATAATCTTGAATATCTCATTCCCTCAACAACCCAATGCCTGCTCTGCATATTATTTGGACTATTTTGCAGCTCCCTGCCGTAGGGCTCTCCCACAAATTTGTGACCTTTGTCACAAGTCGGTTGAGAGAGGTTTTGGGTGCCTCTCTGACTTGGAACCACATCATCCTTCCTTCCTTTGTCATTGACCCTTAAACCTGGAGCTCCTTATCAAAACGCACATTGAGACTATATATACTACACAAACTGTGGTGCTTCAAGAAGACAGTTAGCCATCAATACTCATAATCCAATTACGAGCCACACTGTACTTTTAATGAAGTACAATTGCCTCAGGAAAATTAACTTCTAGAAGTGAAAACTGTTGCGCCCAGTGTGTATTCACAGCTCTCTGCTGAAAAATAGGAATCGTGTATAAAGATCTAAAAGGTGTTTCCCAGACACAGACAAGAAGAGTAACCTCATTGTTAAAATAGTATCGAGCAAACATTGCACAATGAAATGTAGCAAACTACAAGGATTTTTTTCCCTGACTAGTCTGAAGAATGGTCAAGACCTGAAACGTTACCCATTCCTTCTCTCCAGAGATGCTGCCTGTCCTGCTGATTTACTCCAGCTTTTTGTGTTTATACAAGGATTGCTTTGCCAGCACTTACAAACCTGTAATCTCTGCACCATTACCCTTTTTGAAAAAAATGATTGGCAGTAAGGATACCTCTATGATGGTATATATTGCTGAACAAAATGAGCCATATAATTGTACTTAAGTGAAACTGTTATTAAAATTGATTGCAAAGAAATCAAGGTGGCATCTGGGCAAAATATTTCAAAAACTTCTGCATTGACAAATTTTCACAATGTAAAGAACTTGGCTATAAGAATTTACAACAGCCTAAGCAGATAACACATGTAACCCAACAAAAAATCTAAGGAAACATGATTTTGTATATTGTTTGCACTTGCATGTAATATTTGTAATTATGGAGTAATTTGTTCTTATTCATGCAGTAATTTCCCAATGAAAAATAATTTATATTCTTCCTTTTTTGCAGGTGGTTATTGAAGAATATCCACCTTCTCAACTGATGGAAGATAATGAAGAGATATCACATCCTTTGAACTTGATCCCCCAACCATCAGAACATCAACAAAACACCCAGTCATCACAAAATTCTCAGACACAAACTGAATACATTATTATTGAGAGTGATGAAGATCAAGACAATGAAGAGGACCAAGAGCAGGTAAAAATCCTGAACCTGAATGAGATTTAATTTATATAGTGTTTGGCAGATATCTTAGCCCAGTTCACATTTTAAGCAGTTTAATTACCAACAGTAGACATTTTGAATTAAGAAAATGTCCACTGTCATACGTGACTTCCTTGCACGTCAATCTACCTTTTGCCTTAAACATATAGGACATTGCTTCCATTGAGGCAGAGAGTTCCAAACACATTTGATCATCTGAATGGTAAACACAATCGCTTTTGTTTTAAATGGACAACATTGTATTTATAAATATTGGCTCAATTCTAGATTCTCGCAGAAAACAAAAAAATCCCCTCCTTACCTAGGCTGCTTGGGATCTTGTATTTCAATCAAGTTATCTCAAGTTCTTCTAGGTTACAGTGATGCAAACCTAGCTTATCCAGTATTTCCTCAAATGACAGGGATAGATACAATACAATACAGAGTAGCACAGCAGTAGAGTTGCTAGAGTAGCAGTGCTAGAGACCCGAGTTCGATCCTGACTATGGGTGCTGTATGTACGGAGTTTGTACGTTCTCCCCGTGACCACGTGGGTGTTCTCCGGGTGCTCCGGCCTTCTCTCACATTCGAAAGGCATGCAGGTTTGTAGGTTAATTGGCTGCTGCAAATTGTTCCTCTTGCCTAGGATTGAGCTAGTGTACGGGCGATCGTAGTCAACATGGCCTCGGTTGGACATAGGGGCCTTGTCTCCAGGCTGTGTCCCTAAACATCAAAGTAAACAGTCCTCCAGATGTGGTCAGCCACACAACACTCCAGGCATCATCACGGGTGAACGAGTGGCTTACAATAACAATCAATTATTGTATTTGCATTTTAGCCTTTTTTTAGTTATTGGTAACTCTGGAAAATGATTCTGCATCTCACTATTTAGCCAATATGCTTTATTTTATAAATGAGCAATTTTGCATTTCTCCACATTATGATGCATTTGTCAAACTGTTGTCGTGCCTTATTTCCCTTTGTATCCTCCTTGCTATGTCTTTGCAACTTAATTTCCTTCCTAAGCAAATTTCCTTTGATCCTTTTAAACTCTTAACAGTAGGCCCAAGCATTGATCCCTGTTGCATCACTCATTATCGTAAAACCCTTACTCTGCCACCCTCAGGACTTTGCCGTCACACGGACAGATTTTCTGGCCGATTGGATGCCACTCATTACCACCACACATTTTTGTTTTGCATGATTCACAACAGTATAATGTTCTAATGAATCCTGGGAGTTAAAAGGGAGCACAGAAAAAGAATGAGGTGAAACGAGCTAAAGCATGCAGGAATAGAGGACACTAACTCTGGCCGCCAAACTTCTGCACTCTGGACCCCAGCTTCGTCTGCATGTGTCCATTCCACAATGGCAGAGTTAGAAACCTAGCCAGCATCCTATCTTCGAACTAGTTTTTATGGAGAAAATTTGAATGTTTCTCTTGCAAAATAGCTGTCTCAAGTTCAATATATAGGTAGACAACTAATTATTGAAAGACAGTTGCCTGGAAATTTTAAATTTATCTTTCAATTGCATGACCTGAAGAATTTGACCTCAAATGTTTTCAACCATTTTAGGAGGAATATGAAGAGGACGAGGAGGAAGAGGAAGAGGATGATGATACTGGTATTGAGGATGGTGATGGTGAAGATAGTAATGAGGGTAGTGCTGAAGGAGAGAATAACTATGATGATGGCAATGTTGAGGTATGCAGGATCTTTGAGATCATTCCAGTGAAGCTGACTGAAATGTCATGATGAGAAATTTTAATGGATGATTCAGTTCCAGATACTTAATTTCTCCTCTCTTATTTGCCCTGTCATTATGGATACTAATTATTTTAAACATTCATTTTGGGTCACCCCTCGGGAGACTCGGAAAATTTATGCAACTTCCAGCTGTTAAAACCTTGCTGAAACCTGGACTGTTTTCTTGACCAAATACATTTTTTACTGTACTTTGGTGATTATAACTGAGTGCTGCACTCTATATATGATGTGCACAAGGCTCCATGCAATTGAAATGTCAATTCTGAATTACAACTTCTATGAAAATGCATCAATGTTCCTTTAGCCTTTTTTTTAATCCAGTTTATCTTTGCATTAATCTGACGGACATTTTATTGGAAATTCTACGCTTTTCTCAATCTTACCATGGAAATACAAATTGTCTAGTACCTGGGCTGAATGACCCCCACAAATCTTAACGTTGAATTCTTATTTGCCAAACATTTGCACACTGTCTTTGATCTTTAACGGCTTTACCCAATGCCATCTAAACATGTACTGCACTAAGTAATCTTTAAAAGAGGGCCATGGTGCTGCTGCTTCATTAGGAGCTTAAACCTGTTATTGATCAATTACTAACCATTATCTTTGTTAGGTCGACACTGAGAACTGTTTGGAATGGGGGTGAAATTAAAATGTATTTACCCCTCAGGCTGATGATTGGTGTGTGGGCTTGGTGTGTGGAGTCATTCATTCGGAGCTATTGCATGATGGCCTGTTCATAACATCTTTTTAATTAAGGCTTTGGCTTGCAAGATTTTTTAATTTAAAAATATGTTTCTGCTGGCCCAGTCATAGTAGTTATACTGGTAGTAGGAGTATACTGGTAGAAGGAGTGAGGTGATGATAGCTAGCAACTTATGTTTCGAATCTTGAAGTTGAATAACCTTTGGGAAGGCCACAAAAGGTCTCATAAAATGATCAAGAATTGTTTTAAAAAAAAGTCATGCAATCATAAAATATGAGGTTTCCTTGAGTGCAATTGACAGTACAATTTGCTGCTAGAAGAAGTGTTCAATTTCAGCTAGTTGTCTCATGTTTTTGATGTACTTTCCAATTTGGTGTGATCTGGGAATATACCTTTTACTTATGATTTTTTTTTGTTTGGCCTTTTTAACTAACTAATGTTTAATATTCTGCTGCTGCTGTTGGTTTAATTTTCACAGCCTGCTTATGGGGTGATATTTACAAAGCTCTTAATCAACTGTTTTTTCTACACAGGTTGCAGATGGGATAGATCCCAGTGCAGATGAGCAAACTACAAGAGAAAGTACCCACATTTCAGAGGATAATTGTAAGTCTTAGGAAATTATTTGATTTAAAAAGTAACCTGATTGTTAAAATTAAAGTACTAATAAAATGTATTGGAATTTAAATATTTTGCTGAGCAATTTTAGTGAAATAAAATATAAAACTCTTGCCTATATTACATTAAATGTTATCAGTCTATTGGTTTTCTTAAAATATCCAATAGTAGAGATCCATAGGAAGCTTTAACTTTTGCTACTAAAGGCCAGAGTTTCATGGTGATGATGAGAAGTGCATTGTTCTTTATCTACGAAGCCCACAAATAAAATTAAGTTAGTTCACCCGCGTTATAGACGATGTCCAGGTCCTTGTGGACTAATGTGAAATGGTGTGGGTAAGGACTTGGAGTTCTGTCGATAGAAATGCTAAAATAATTATTTGACAACTGACTGCCTCAGCTTTAACTACAGTTAATTAACTAGTTTCAATGTTCAAATGGCTCATTCAGAAATGTTCAATATTTTTAAACTATTAATCAAACAAAATCGGAAAATTAAAAATGCTTAAATTAGCACAATACAAGTTCATTTGATTCCTTAAAAAAGAATTGTGAAGTATCTGAAACTTTCTCATTTGCAATTCCTCATTGCATTGAAATGACTGGAGACGTTGAACCTGCAACTAGTTTAACCTTTAGTGCAGGTTCAGCAGATAGATTCCAAGTGAAAACAAATAGTCAGCTAAACTCCAGCAATCACTATGAGGAATTTCCTGTTCTTTACGTCAGGAAATGTCAAATCTTTAAGGTGAAACATGGGCCTTTTTATTGGACGGCATAGCAGTCCTTTGTCATTGTATAGAATAGAACTGTGACCTTCATAACCTTTAAAGCCGAGCACAACAATGATGGCCAATAATGTAAAACAGATTTAACATGTTGTGCAATGTAATGTCGTTGTTTATATTATAAACTTTTAGAGAATATTGAATATGGTCACGTGTCGTGGGAATTAATTTATTTAACATGCAGTTTATTTTTGTGGTGCTAATGGGCTAAGGCTTCTTAGTAACAAGCATGATGTCTCTATTTTGTCAACAGCTGGAGGTGAAGGTAGTGTCACCACTACAGAATCCTACACTCCAGAAGCTCCAAGAGAGCAGCAGCAGCAGCAGGTTGCTGAAAGACAAGCTCCACGGCTTTTGAGATCACCAAGAAGACCACCGCATCCTCTTCCTCCAAGACTAACAATTCAGCCTCCAGCCCAAGAACTGGGACCACCTGCCCAGGTGCTTAAAACTAAGTTGGCAAAAATATATTTTTCTTAGACATTTTGATGTTCACCCCAAACTCTGTAGCTAATAGTTTTGGGTATTTTCTTTCAATTGTTCATCAACATATCAATTACTGCCTCTTGTTTAAAGTTGGATTGGCTTTATTGAATGTTACTTAATTGATAAAATCGCAAATGGTTTTGTATCAGAGATTAGCATTACAGTTATGAACAGCAATTTGTTTAAGTTTCTGTCATGTGATATACTCACATGTGCAGGTAGGTCTGCTATAACAAGTGCTTCTATAACACTAATTGGATATTACGCAAGATATAGGAGATTAGGGAACACAGTTTGCATTATGCCAGCCAAAATGGTTATAATGCAGTTTAGATCAGGAGCTTGAGAACAACATAAGTTACTTTGGAAATTGACTATACTGGGGGAAGAAACTGTCTTGAGGGGGAAAAAAGTATAGGGCCTCCTCAGTAGTGAGACTCCTGTTGCTAATGTAACTGCAGTTGGCCATTGACATGGGACAAGCACTTGCTTCTTCTGATACATGGGGAATCGGTCGGCATGAGCAGATTGGGCTGAACCGCCTATACGATTCTATGTATGAGTATTAAAAAGCACAAACCATATTTTGCAAAACCCAATGCACAAGAATTGTCAAAGAGAAATGTTCTAAAATCAAATTTAAAATATGCCCCGTTTCATAAATTTTGAATGATGTTCAAGTTTCTGTTTTACTAATTGAACATCACATGAGGAACACAGTTTTCCATAATATTTGTTGTAATCATTTTTCATCCTATTACACAGAGATTCCCCCCAGCTCGACGGCCATCATCAAGTCGGGGAGGTATCCAGCTTACTCCAGGCATTGGAGGTGTGGTAAGTAACCCAAATTCTTAGTGCATCATTTAGGAATACGGTATTGCCATGTTTAAATTGTTTCCTCCAAACTGGTTATCATTTTCTTTTATAGCTATGAGCTGACCATTTTTAGAATTACCAATCAACCAGTTTCTGGATTTACAAGCACATGAATTGATTTAATTCTTTAATTTCTGTTCTTTTTTCTTCAAAGCATATAACTGTGATTTGTGGCAATATTTATGTCTGCATAAATCCAATTAACAAGGCATTGGCATTGGAGACCATTGGTGATTCATCCACGGCAGTATTTCTGTTGCTGCATGTCTTAAGTCTTGTATTAAAATATGCCAATGCATGCGTGAACTATTAATTTTGTGTTTTGAAATGCACTGGTCTTGCTAAAAATACTTTTCCTGCTCAGATGATGCAGTCAGATGGTATTATTTGCCTTCTCTTTTCTTATATACATGGTTTTCTTAAATACATTTTTTTTTTGACTGGTGTTTAACACTTTTTTCAGCATCAGCATTTCTTTGATGAAGATGACAGAATGGTACCTAGTACACCAACACTTGTTGTGCCCCACCGATCAGATGGGTTTGCAGAAGCCATTCAGTAAGTGGATTTCCCTGTTAGTGTCTTCGAAGTTCAAAATAAGGCGTCTTTTCTTCAAAATACTTTCGGTAGCTAGGTGGTATACAATAATATAACAAGAAAAAATGTCAGCACTGGTTAATTGAGTTTGGCTTTTTATTCTGACTGGTTATCATCAATTTAATGTATTCTGAAGTTGGGGGGTGTCAAAAACAATAAATTTGAACTTTTTTGAATATTTGTGAACTTCAAATAAATATAAGAAAAATTATGACTTTTTCCATGACAGTCATATGTTTATTTGAAGGTATGATGGTTGCCTATTTAAAATTAGCTTTGAACATCTTGCTGTGTGTTTTGAACTTGGATAATATGTATACTTTTGTGCACCTTTGAATTTAAAAGCTCATGTTAAAAACTTTCCTTAGTTCTCCCCAGGTTACAGGAGTCCCTCGCTTTAGGTTTGGACCACCTGAAGATATGAATCAAACTAGTTCAAGTCAGTCTGATCTTGGACAATTGGCATCACAAGGAGGTAACATTTATACAAAACAAATCTAAATCTCTTCAACCTACAAACAACATATTAGTCTTAACAGAAGACCGTAAAAAGATTGTGGCATTCCATTGGTCAAAGTGAAGTAGTTCCTGGACTTATTGCAAGCGTACTGTGAAAGTGGAGGTCCAAGACCTATAGGCAGATATAGAAGGTGGTAGGGGAGTGGGGACAGCAGTGCAAAGCCCTGCCTTGCTAGGATTTCCCAGCGTTACTTGGGAGAATTGCCACTCTGAACCAGCGCAGCATCTTGTTTTTTTATAAATTTTTGCTATATTTTGATATTTTTATTATTATTTATTTTTATTAACTTGGATTCAGCGTTAAATTTTAAGTAGCTATACATGTCAGTTAAACAAAGTCATGTGTTTTGACTAAACTCATAGCTTTTTCTTCTGTCAGGGACATTGGTAAATATCATGATTGGGGCACAAGTACCATACCGTTATGGCCCAATTTCAAATGAAAACATATGGCTGCAATCGGGTGTGGAAGGCTAGTTAAAGCAATGTAAATGAGAGTGTGGTTGTACCACAAGTGGCAATTCAGAGTGGGTTTGACAGGTCAATGTTATTCAGTCCATTCAGAACTTCAGTAACAGTGCTCCAGATGCTTTTACAGATTAATACTTCGAACACAAATTTATTTGCGTAATATTTGTAGTACCTAGCTTTTTCATAAAGATCGGGAAGTACTATGAAGATTTAGGATTTTTTTTTCTATTGATCAATTACTTTCATTTTGATACTTTCACCTTTTTTGCTGATTAGAACTGAACTTTTATCATGTCACAAACTTGACCCTGAGAATTGGTTCCCAAATGTATGAGCGGTCGGTAACAACCTGTCCAGTACAGGAGTAGTGCTGTTGATTAATGATCAGCTTCAGATATCTCCAGTTCAATAAAGTACCTAAGATATCTCCATTTCAATAAAGCATTTACTTGGATTCAAATACTTTTTCAAAAGAAAGTGTTCTGAAATGTTCCTATATACGAAGCTGACACGATGTTTTGCTATGTCCCACCGTGAACATGCTAATCTTTTTGCTGATCTAAACAAACCACCGTATCCTCCTTTGCCGCTCCTATTTTAGGTCCTGTCCAAATGTCTCTTAAATCTAGTGATTGTGTCTAATCCCACCATCTCCACTGGCAGTGAATTCCAGAGATATCAACCAATCTGTCTGTAGCAACAGCATAGCCCTAGAATTCCCATTAAAAACCCTTTCGCTTTCAACATGTGCTATCTATTTTATGATCACCCCTCACATGCGAAAATGATTCTAACTAACTTATTCCTCTAATAATTTTATATACCTCTATCAGGTCACACCTCATCCTCCTTCACTGAAAACAAGCCCAGCCTATCCAATGCCCCATATCTAAAGTCCTCCAATCAAGGCAACGTCCTGGCAAACCTCAGCACACTCTCCAGCACAACCAACTGTGCACATTCCTCCAAGAGCAGTCTAGCCAGCGTTTTTTAAAGTTGCAACATAATGTCCCATCTTTTGTATTCCGTACCCTGACCTGAATAGGAAAACATGCCAAACTTCTTCATCTTATCTATCTGCGTTGCCACTTTCAGGGAATTATGAACTTGAACGCCACGGTTCAATGTATATAATATTGTAATTATATTATTACAATATGGTATGTTATTTGCTTATTCTCAAGATTTTCTTAAGAACTAATCTGTGCTAATAAGTATCTTCACCGTGGCTCTATAGGGCTAGGAATGTACGAGACTCCCATTTACCTTGCTGCTGTGCATGAAGATGAGTCTGGAGGCCGCAGTGTACCTACAACACCATTACAAGTTCATGCACCAGGTATGGGTTTGTTGAACATCTTCTAGTGTTTTTCTATTGAAGCTTAAAATAATGAATTTCTTTTAAATGCTTCTGACAGTGGTGCACAAATTTGGGCTTTTGGTTTTTGCAGAAGAATTTCGAAGACACATAAATTCTCAGCTTTAAATTGCCAAATTTACCCATCTAACTTTCCCTCTTTAACCTCCACAAGGAAGATCTGCATAATAATAATGATTACATTTGTCTTGTTCAGGTTGCTGTACATGGTAATCTAATTATAGCTGGTCCATTAATAATGTTGGATCTCGTCTTGAGACAAGTCCTGTTTCTGAGCTATGTGGCTTACTTGGTGGCAGCAGCAACTGGAAACGCTTTGGGACAGATTTGCTCCCAGCTGATGTTTGACACAAGTTATTCATGACCCTTGCACTTTCCCTCAGGCAATTATTTTTACGGTAATCCTTATGTAATTGAAATGAAGAATTTTTAATACCCAGCATATTTTAAACCATGAAATTGTCAGGATATTGTAAGTAACTGCCAATACAAAATGGCATGGGAAAAATGGATACTGAATCCCATGCATTTTAAACTTCTGGTTTAGTCTACCACGAGGGACTTTATCGAATGCCTTACTGAAATCCATGTACACACCATCCACTGCCCTGCCCTCGTTGATCAGCTTTGTCACCCCCTGAAAATTCTTGAGTTTGTCAGACATGACCTGCTACAGACATGTATAGATAGTCACTGTCCCTAATATGTCCATTATTTTTCAAATGTAAGTATATCCTATCCTGAAGAATCCTTTGCAATAGTTCTCTTATCACTATTGTGAGGCTCACCCGGCTATAATTCTGTGATTTACCTCTACTTCCCTTAAAACAACATTGGCTGTTGTCCAGTCCTCTACGACCTTGTGTGGCTAGAGATAGAAATAGATAGAGGATACAAAGGTCTTTGTCAAGTCCCTGCAATCTCCCATCTCGCCTCTCTCAAGAACCTGGGGTCCTTGGTATTTTTCTACCTTTATGTCCCTGTCCCACTGTACGAGTTAATTTAAGAGTTCTCCCGAGTTTGCTCTGATTCGAACTCGGAGATTTACGGTAATGGCCGCTCGGGGCTCTCGTGGACATTTTTCAACATGTTGAAAAATCTTCACGAGTCTTCCCGAGCTTACCGCATTTCCCATGTACCTGCCATTAGGGTTACGAGCCGCTAAGAGACGTCCCGAGCACCGACGTACCCGCTACGTACATTCTACGTGCTTACCATGATTTTTTTTTGTTTTTTTTAAACTCGGGTGATCTCTTGAATGGGCTCATACAGTGGGACAGTCCCATAATGCTCTTCAAGAGCTCCAACACCACCTTCTTTGTGATCTTAAACTGACCTAGCATATTGGTATTCTCCACACTGATTTCATGTCCTCATTGTTCTCTTTGGTTTATTCAGATGCAAAGTACTTGTTCAGTAACTCATTCACATCCCTGACTCAAAGCACAAATTGCCTCCTTTATCCTTCAGCGGTCCTACCTTGCTCCTGGTTATTCTTGTTTGTAATGTGCATATAAAAAGTTTAGGATTTTCTTTAATCTGATTTAACAGTGACATATCTTGGCCCATTTTTAGCTTTTAATTGCTCCCGTGAATTCCTTCCCACTTTTTTATATTTCTCAAAGGCCCTGTCGGATTTCATATTTTTGAACCTTGACCCTTTTTTTTCCTTTTTGACCAAAGTTACAATATCTTTGATCATCCAAGGTCTCCTTACCTTTCTATCGTGAGTTAGATCAAAAGTCCTGTTCCCGTGATGTCTGACTGGCAATCTACCCATTCTAGGTCTGTTCAGATAAATCTTTGACCTGCTATCAATGCATTTATATTTTTCTCAAATATGGCAACTAATGATGTACCTTTGTTGCCACATTTATTTTGAAGTTCTAGCCCCAGTTTGTCACGTCGTTCCTTTTTTTAATTTCAGTGACTGTTTTCAATGAGGGACCACAAGCAGATGTAACTGAGACTGCCTCTCAATCTGTCCCTATGATTGCAACATCCACAAGTAATTTAACCAGCACTGTTGAATCTGGAGGTGGTGATGATGGTGATGAAGTGTTTATAGAAGGAGCAGACCAAGAAGGGTAAGATTGAAATTGCTGTTCAATGTTGGCGCTTAATTCTTTTAAAGGGCCAATTAAATCATTAACTTTCACAAATGCTTGCATTTTGTTATTTTTCCGAAAATTAAATCTTGCTTGAAAGTGGCTTTCAGCAATTTAATTGAGAAAGTTTTAAATGGACTCTACATCAAACACGAATTGACCATCTGCGCTTGGAGCTGGGAAATATCAAAGGGATCCCACATAAATATACTTCATTTCTATAGTTTCACTTTGTAGTTGGAGGATTCAACAAAAGAGAAGGCAAAAATGTCTAGTGTGAGTTTCTACAGAGGTGGTACTTGATATCTTAGTGGTCTCAAAGGTAGATAAATCCCAAGAGCCAGAGGAGATATATCTCAAGCAGGTGTGGGAGGAAATAGAAGAGATTGCCAGGGCCCTGTCTGCAAGTTTTACTCACGAGATACCAGATGCCTGGAGGATAACAAATGTAGTTCCTTTTCCATGTGAAGAAAAAGGGAAAACCTACAGACTCAGATCTAACATCAATAGTAAGGAAGTTAATTGGAAAATAACGGATGGGATTATTGATAAATTGGAAAAACTTGAAATATCCGTGTTAGCCAGCAGGACTTTGCCAAGGGCCGATCTTGTCTGGCCAATCTGATTGAATATTGCTAAGTGCAGGGCAGTAGATGTGGTTTGCATGAGCTTCAGTAAGGCCTTTGAGTCCCACATGAAAGACTGGTCCAGAAGGTTAACACCCATGGACTCCAGGGCAGGTTGGTAAATTGGTTCCAAAACTGTCTTGGCACTAGGAGTCCCATTTCCTTCTGCAAATCTGCATCAGATTGTTTGTTGCTCCAGATTCCAGCATCAGCTGTCGTTTCCCCCATGTCAAAGCTAAATAAAACTAGATGACGACAATTTAGGGTGGGGGATATGAAATTTCGAGGAGATTTGAGCGGTCCTCCTTCCACCCAGTGAGTACGTCACAAGCAGAGACACTGACAGCATTTCATGTGTGGATTACCCCTTGAATTGCCTAAACTTAAAGGGTATGGGGCCAGTACAGGGAGATAGGATTAGTCCCGATAGGTGTCCGCTCTTCTAGGCAAGTATGTGCTGGACCAAATGAACTGTTCCCATGCTGTATAACTGCATAATTACAGTGTACTGTGGGCATTGTCGAATGTTAACTGTGAATATATGGAAAACCATCAAAAGTCCATGAAGTCGCCTTGATCAGACATGTTCCAGCTTTGTGTGCCAACGACCACACGATATCCATTGGACTAATATTCCATGGAGAGCAAAATGCTGTTGACTATTAAAAAAGCGGAAATGTCGTCATTGCCTTAAGCAATATATCTCAGAGAGACTATAAAAAATAATTCCAGTCCATCATTGTATAGGAATTTGTTATTTTATTAGGTCAGTAACATGTTTATGCTATCCTGTATAAAGTCCTTTATAAGATCAGACTAATACTTTCCATAACTGAGCCTTTATCCTGTATGTTGTACTCGGAATGTAATGAGGATTTTAAACCTATCCTCTTATTGACCAATCTTCAGATTAACCATCAAACTGGACCAGAATCTTGTCTCAATTACCCTGATCTTTAAAAATTTCCCCTCTGCCTGTACATCTCAAATCAAAGAAGCATCAAATCTTTGATTCCATCCTATTTGACACCATGCTTCAGTATAACCTCTGTTATGTACAAAATGCAAAATCATGTTCATCAATGTAATGCAACAATTTGTGTATTAAATAAGTAACCTGAGTTGTGGTATACATTTAGTGCTAGGGGCTGAGCATGAAGCTGAACATCAGTTTTGTTCCATATAAGAATTCCAGGGCCAGAGGCTCAGAACAGTTAAAGTGTTCAGTGCAGCATCTTGAAGTGAAAATTTGTTTAAGCTGCTTCAAACTGCATCATCTCATGTTTTTTTTTAGGTACTTTCTTGGTTTTATTTACATGTACATTTAACCAAACATTTTTGTAATTTGGTTGAGCAAGTTATATTCATCAGATCAGTGACCTGTTGTGCGTCTGATTGATAATATTCCTTGTTGGTTTTCTATTCCTTTTTCTTTCAAGGGGAAAGAAATAGTTTTAAATCAGCCACCTATCTTTCCAATTATCTCTGGTGGTTCAGCAACAAAGCATTATGATGTGCTCTAGTGTTTTTTTAACATCTATTTTTCTGTGTTTATTTGTTTCATTTTCAATTTTTTATAGTTGCTTGTATGCAAAGTGCTTCACCCTATGCAATGGTTAGGTAGTAAACCAAATATACTCTTCCCCTTTTCCCCCATCCCAGTCTTGGTTCAGATGTTATGTTGGAAATTGAAGGACATCAAGAGGAAGAATCTGCACAGCCATCTGAAGAAACTGATATTCCATCCACCAGCCAGGATCCTCCTTCCAGTTCAGCTGGTATGTAACTTGAAAGCGCTGTGGTGATGCATGAACATATTGAACTGTGCAGATGGAGGAATGTGGGGAATCTGCTGTGGTGGATGTTTATGTTGACTTTTATGTAGTTGTGTGTCTTGTTGCTTTTTTTTTAGTATGGCTGTATGGTAAATCGAGTTTCACTGTACCTTAATTGGTACACGTGACAATAAATGACCCTTTAAACTCTTCCAAGTCAAGGAAATGACCACTTAAACGGGAAAGGGCAATATTGTTAGTTCTGCAATGGAATATAATGCAAACCATATGTGAAGTTTGTCGAGATTTTCTTTTTAAACATGACATGCATTTTATGTAAGGACTTTCACACCATCCTACAGCTTAAATCTTTGAGGCTTATCTTTGTTTTACATCTAATAAGCCATCAGACAAAAGTGCTACCTCAGTTGTTTTGTTACAGTACAAATTATTTAAGGTTACCTGGGAAGTGAGTTTTACTTTAACGAAAAAGGTAAAAACCTTATTGATCATGAAGCTACTAGTGTCCAAGTGTTTTAACTTAAGTTTGTTGAACTTGTGCACCCATTCCTGTGCACCTCAGTTTTTAATGGCAATTTTTTTGGTAGACGCTGCTATCTCACGGCCCAAACCTTTGAGAAGGGTTCGACTTTATCCACAGATGGGGAGAACTGCTGTTGGAGGGCGACAGTTCCTTAGCCGAAGAGGTAAGAAACTCTACATTTATATTGTGCAACCTGGAATGGAATACTTTACATGGGAGAAGTTTTTTTTGTAATCTTGGCTCGGGGAGGGGGGAAAAATCTAAGATTGGGGTGGTGTCAGTAGGATGAAGTCGTCCAGATTTAGCAGAAATATTTGATGGGTACAACATGGTCGGAATTGTGGGTTAACCATATGGATTAACCTTTTCAGAGGTGCAGGTAGCCATTTGAGAAACTCCTGCTGAGTAATGAACGTATTTGCCTATTATGGTATAGAAGGAGTGCGTTCGGTCCAAGGAGTCTCATTACCCCTCATTTACTTGTACTCGTGCAATCCATTTTTACTCCTGCTCATCAATTCCCCTTTTGATTCCTATGTCACTATTTACTTGGTGTATGTAATATATGAGGGGTTTTACAGTAACCAGCACTTCCTTAGGATATTGGGAAGAAACCTTTACGGTGTTGTGCCAATTGCTGTACCACCATGCTCTGCAGATCAGTGTTTCAGGGAGCAGTATATTTCCCAGTGCAAACTTCAATACAAAATAAAGGGACTACATTTATAATTTATGCTTCAGTGTTTAGTTATATAATGTTATATTGTAGTAACACAGCAAGGAGACAATTCAATTTATAAAACAAGTGTTCTTAGTCATAAAATAAGGTTGTTATGTTTCTCATTACAGGTATGAACCTTTCAATGGGAGGAAGAAGAGGCATAAACAGAGGAAATCATAGTTGAAGTGCATGTACCCATGTGAAGCGTATTGATCCGTAGTCATTGGTTTGGCTCCTTGCTACAATAAAAACAAATTTTTGAACTTCAGACATTTGGGGGGTCCTGTTCAATTGCAATCTTTTTCAATTGAAAAATAAAATGATTTCCTTTTTACTTTGTGTTGAAGCTTGTTTTTTTTTTTTTCAAACGTTTGCTAACGGCATTCATACAAGTCTTTTGTTATACTTCTTTTCATATAAGTAGCTTGCAGGTTCACTGGATTAACCTTGTAGGAATTCTCTAAAATAGACAGAAATAAATGAAGATGAACACAGGCAATATTTAGTTTTAAAACAAAACTGAGGGGTTGCTTCCTTCTACCATAGTGGAAAGGAGAGGAACTTAAAGCAATGTTGTAACATTGAAATTTAGCTTGAGGTCCAACAATGACAACAGATGAATAAACTATAAATTAGATCTTTATAGAGCTCATTTTTTAATGTCAACCATTGGGGGGAAGATAAATTATATTACCTCTGTTACACAATTTTATTTCATGTTAATGAGTTACCTGTTCATAAACTGCTATTACAAAAGAGGGTTTTGGTTTAGTCGAGAGTTTGCACCTCAATGTGATTTTATTTTAAAGAAACAATCCTCCCCCAACATCACTATTGAGAGGATCATGGAATCGATTGCAAAGCTAATATCTAATTCATGATCAAGTAGATTAGCAACACTATACCTGTGATCAAAAGGCAACTTTCAGAAGATGCTAGAAATCAGAAATGAAATCAAAATGCTATAAATACTCTGCAGGTCAGCATATGTGGAGTGAGAAATTTAGTTAATCTTTTGGGTTCTAGTGAAAGACATAGACCTAAAAATTCAACTTTTTCTTTCTGGATGCTGTTTGATTTGTATATTTCTAATTTTTTTTTTTGGAATTGTACTGGGTGCTATGAGTTATTTCCTTTCAAAGACCCGACACAACACTTGTACCAATATTGAAACATTTGATTTGGAACTGTTGTAGGAACAGGACCTTATCCTTTGCACTGGAACTCCACTAGCCTTAATGTTGTATCCATGCATTTTGCTACCCATGTTTAAAAAAAGTATATTGCTTTTGATCTTAAACTTTGATTGCTCAATCATCAACAACTTGGGTAAAAGGATTCCAAAATTCACCGTCTTTTACAATGGGTGAAGATGGGAATATGAATTCTGCTCTCATTCTTGCAACAAATTGGGCTTCTTAAAAATGTACAAGGCATGATTAGTAAGTTTGCAGATGACATTAAAGTGGGTGGTATTGTAGATGGCAAAGATAGGTTACAGCAGGATCTTGGTCAGTTGGGCAAGTGGATAGAGGGAATAGTAAATGGAGTTTAAAGTAGATAAATGCGAGGTCTTGCATTTTGGAAAGTTTAACAAGGGCAGTTTTTTCACAGTAAATGGCAAGGCTCTGGAGTTGCAGAGCAGAGGGATCTAGAAGTACAGGTGCATTGTTCCTTGCAAGTGGTGTCACAGGTAGATAAGGTGGACAAGAAAGCTTTTGGCACATTGGCCTTCACCAGTCAGTATAGAAGTTGGGATTTCATGTTACAGGGCACTGGTGAGGCCACAGTTGCAGTATTGTGATCATTTTTGGTTACCCTGCTATATGAACGATGTTAAGCCGGAAAGAGTGCAGAGAAGATTTATGAGGATGTTGTCAGGACTTGAGGGCCTGATCTAGAGAGGGGTTTAGTTTAGAGATACAGCACGGAAACAGGCCCTTTAGCTCACTGAGTCCGTACCGACCAGTGATCCCCGCACATTAACACTGTCCTGCATACACAAGGGACAATTTACAATTATACCAATCCAATTAACCTATATACCTGTACGTCTTTGGCGTTTGGGAGGAAACCGGAGATCTCTGAGAAAACCCACGCGGTCATGGGGAGAACGTATGAATTCCATACAGACAGCACCCGAGTCGCGGCGCTGTAAGGCAGCCACCAAGCCGCACAGGAGAATGAGGTGATCTTATAGAAGTGTATAAGATCACGAAGGAATAGATTGTACAGTGTTTTATCCAGAGTAAGGGAATCAAGAACAACAGGACACACTAGGTTTTAAGATGAGGAAAAAGAGTTACTTGGAATCTAAGGATCAAATTTTTCACACAGGTTGGTGGGTTTATGAAATGAGCAGGGAAGGAGATAGTTGAGCCAGGTACGACAACATTTCAAAGGCATTTGACATTTACATGGATAGGAAAGATTTAGAGGGATATGGGCGAAACGTGGCAGGTGGGACTAGTGTAGATGCAGCACCCTGATTGGCATAGGCAAATTGGACCGAAGGGCCCGTTTCCATACTATATGACTATTAATCAGATGTAATCTGTTTACAAATCTCACCTAGTTTTGGTTATGCTTGTCTAAATACTCCCTATCACTTGAAATAAATTAACATATCTCTCATCTGCTTTCTAACTCATCTATGTAACATTTGCAATTTACCAATTCCTCTGTTTTCCTTATTTTTTTAGTACCTTGTTGATTGCTAGATAAGTACAAATCAAGCTGAAACTTACCATGTGAGAGGACATAGTATTCATATTTTTCTGCAATTCTAGGGTTTGGAAGTGAAATGGTTGAAGTTATTCTCATGGGAATTCCCAGTCCAATTATTTCTTATAGACATCTCAACAGAAAGTTTAACTGAAAAAGAGTTAATTAGTGAAAAGTAAATGTATTTCAATTTGTGACTTTAAGAGAAGTACTGTTCCTTTTTTTAGCTGACCATAGCTCCTGATCCAGTTCAGTTTCCCATTTTGTGAAACTCATTGTGGTATACAATCATAACAACCAGTTTCCAATTTCTGATCCTTGCTCACCTCATGTTTTCTCAGAGTGGCTAGAGGGAGCGATCTCTTGAACGATATAATATTCTGCCACTATAATTAGTAAGTAACTATGTAGGCTAAATAGCAGTAGAGATGATTATTCTCATGTGCTTTCTGGAAAATTATCCAGTGTTGTATTACAAAGTATAAAATCTGATTTGTTGCATAGTTATCATGATTTAAAAATGATTGTATATGATGATGCCTTGTATCAGGATGAGTTCAGAACAAAGTCTGTTGTATTTGCAGAGCACATTTAGTTAAACAAATAAAGTTTGTTTTTTTGGCATCTCAATTTTCCTGAATGCTAGAACCCCATGAATCTTAATCTAGTCAATGACACAAAACACACCCCTGGATCATCGATTGTTGAATATTCAGATATTAAATTAAAATATTTAGGAAGTTGTGTAACTTAGAGCTCTATAAATTGGCTTCAAAACACTTGCTTTGACTACTGAATTTGCACATATTAAAAACAGTACCTATATTTTGCTGTTTCCTGGTTTTTTGTATAACCACCAATGTTTGCCGCCTGTTACGGTGCCGTACCACCTGATAAGCATGGCTCTGAGTGCGTTCTTGTGGGCAAGTTGAGACCGATTTTTGATACACATATTTCTGGTATACTCCACCTGTAACATACAATGCATTTTCATTAATTACTACATTTTTAGTAACTGCATGACTGAGCATTTGGAATTAGTTTGGTTTAGTGATACAGCGTGGAAGAAGGCCCTTCGGCCCACAGAGTCTGCATCGACCAACGATTACCCATGCACTAGTTCTATCCTATACACTAGGGACAATTTACAGAAGCCAATTAACCTCCAAACCTGCATGTCTTTGGCATGTGGGAGGAAATCAGAGCGCCTTGAGAAAACCCATGCAGTCACATGGAGCATGAGCAAACTCGGTAAAGTCAGCACTTGCAGTCAAGACCGAACCAGAGTGTCTGGCGTTGTAAGGCAACAACTGTGCCATCTGCTTTTGTAATTATTTATTTTGTAAAAATAGTGTTCCTGGAAACTTGTTGATTATGACAGGTGGCCATTTGGCCCATCGGATCCATCTCCCAGCAGAGCATTCTAATTGTTCTAATGAAGAAAGACTGGATAGACTTGGTTTATACTCTCTAGAATTTAGAAGATTGAGAGGGGATCTTATAGAAACTTACAAAATTCTTAAGGGGTTGGACAGGCTAGATGCAGGAAGATTGTTCCCGATGTTAGGGAAGTCTAGGACAAGGGGTCACAGCTTAAGGATAAAGGGGAAATCCTTTAAAACCGAGATGAGAAGAACTTTTTTCACGCAGAGAGTGGTGAATCTCTGGAACTCTCTGCCACAGAGGGTAGTTGAGGCCAGTTCATTGACTATATTTAAGAGGGAGTTAGATGTGACCCTTGTGGCTAAGGGGATCAGGGGGTATGGAGAGAAGGCAGGTACGGGATACTGAGTTGGATGATCAGCCATGATCATATTGAATGGCGGTGCAGGCTCGAAGGGCCGAATGGCCGACTCCTGCACCTAATTTCTATGTTTCTATGTTTCTAATCATTCCCAACCCACCTCAAATTTCCTTCACATATTCACCAACTTCCTTTTAATTTTAGTTCCATTTAGGAACACGGGTCAATTTGCCATAGAAAATTAACAGACCAGCACAGACAGCTCTGAGTTGTGGAAGGAAGCCAAAGTATGCAGGGGTAAAACACCCAGTTAAAGTGGGGACCACGCAAACTCCACCCAGAACAGCATCAAACCCAGGTTGTTAGAACAAGTGGGTGTCCTTGCCTGTTAATACACTCTGAAGCTTAGCAAAGAAATTGTGTACTTTGGATGTGTATGGTAAAATACTCAAAATATTATCCTGCAGATTGGTAACTTCAATTAAGTAGCAAAAATTGAATGGAAAAGATTTGCAAGAGAACTGATAAGGAAGTAACCTCTCTTGAAGAAGTACACAGTTTCTGGTCTGTTGTTAAATGCAGCCACGGACAGGGCAGCTGTTATTTTCCCATTCAAGCCTGAAAATCCGGCTGCAATTTTCTGAGGATATCCGCTGTCCATGGCCCCATTCTGAAATCGCCAGTAGTCTTGATCCTGCAAATGAAGCAAGAAATGTTTCTGGAGAAATTGACAATGAGCAAATCTTCACACCCCAGCAGACAATGGAAATTCAAGGTGTTGATTGATAACACATTTCACTTGGTTACTTTTCAATTCATCCTGCTGCACAATAGGAAAATTGCAGGAAGATCAAACTGCTCCGTATTTACAATACCTAAAATTGATTGTACTGCCACAGTAATCGAGTGGTATTTATGAATGCAATTCTGCTTCAATTTCTCAATAGTTTTTGCAATGCACTACTTTTTTTTAGTACTGCTCTATGCTTCCTATTATCAGCTGAGAGCTGAGCCCATGGGAAATCATGCTAAATAGTATCTGTAGATAGCCAAGTATAATGTACTTCAGATTATGCTAGTTTGTATTTCATGATTTCTATTGCGTTGTGGGCATGTCGAATATAAATTCACCACCATTATCAGCAGTTTTGTTGTCAAAAAAAATCAGCTCATTAGTTGAAAATATCATCCTGGAAGAGTATTCTTTCTGTATTTTAACCTAAATTCCTTCACCCAGCTCCTTCCTCAATGGCACGTTGTGCTAGCCTCAATAGTGACTGCAGATATCTAATGGGCAGCCAGCATCACCAAAGAGCAACATCACCCTGGCCATGCTCTCATTTCATTCCCACCATCAGGAAGATGCCGGTATAGGAGAATGAAAACCGACCACCAGGTTCAAGAATGGCTACTTCCCAATAACCATCAGGCTCTTGAACACTACACAACACTAACCTCAACTATGAAGTAAGGACTGCTTTTGGCAGCACAAAGGACCTAAAGTTTTTCTGCAATAGTACACTATTGGGATTATTAATTAATTTATCTTTTGTTTATATATTTTCAATGTGTATCATATTTACAGGTGTCTTTGTCCAGCCCCCTCTCCTGACATCAGTCTGAAGAAGGGTCTCGACCCGAAACGTCGCCCATTCATTCTCTCCAGAGATGCTGCCTCACCCACTGTGTTACTCCAGCATTTTGTGTCTACCTTTGATTTAAACCAGCATCTGCAGTTCTCTCTTACATATTTACAGGCCTGTTATGCTGCTGCGAGTAAGAATTTGATTGTTCTCTTGTTGGTACATTTGACAATGAAGCACTCTTAACTCATTTATAGATCGCAAATGCAGGAGCCCAATTTCCCTCCCCTGATGCGATCTTAATTCAAAGGAGGTATTGTAGATCCACATTTTCACAAGTTTAGGCTGCTGTTTTCATCCGCTTGCAATTCAGATATTTATACTTCTGGTGAGCAACCATGTTATAGTTGGTTGTATGGATCAATTTAAATCGTAAACAGGTTGTCTGTGGTACTCTAAAGTTTGGATTGAATTGCCTGGGACGGTGTTTCAAGCACAATGTACAGCAACTTTCAGAAGATAATTGAATAAATAATTTCCAGTACCATGATGAAAAGAATAGTGGGACATTTGTCCCACTATGTATAAAATAAAAGCAGGAAGAAAGGGGTTTACAAAATCTTGATTTGTTTTCTTGAGTAACTTCATGAGAAAGTATTCAATCTACCGCCATTTCATGTTTCAGCAATTACAAACACTTTTGGTGTCAAGGTGGTTATTCCATTGACCAAGCAAAGGGGCAAAGAACCTTACCTTAAAAAAATATGTTTGTCCTTTGCAGTTGCACCTTGTGAAGACGGTGTCTATTGGGGATGGAATACCCCACACATCGGTGATGCTACGAGGGTGGCCTAATGTTTGTCCTTGCTGGCTTATTGTCCAAAACAAATTACCTGAAAAACATACAATTAAGCCATTTAGTGAATAGCTATGACAGAATGAAAGGATAACTGGTATGTTGGAATATTTCAGACCGTGGCACATACTTTGTAATTATTACCAGGCAAATGATCAGCGACTGACTGATCATCAGTGAGCATTTAATGCCATTACATTATTGCCAAAACAGTTGGATTAGGATTCCAATTGCCTTCATTCTGTATTATGCTGGAAAACATTCTGCAGCACCACCCAGTCCCCCGGGTTAATGCGTTTTCATTCTGGCAGGGGATGTGTTGTAACATTTCCAGCTCAACAGATATGCTCATTCTGACTGACATTAATGCCCCTGTCCCACTTAGGAAACCTGAACGGAAACAACTGGAGACTTTGCGCCCCACCCAAGGTTTCTGTGCAGTTCCCGGAGGTTGCAGGTGGTTGCAGGTAATGGAAGCAGGTAGGGAGACTGACAAAAACCTCCGGGAACCGCACGGAAACTTTGGGTGGGGCACAATGTCTCCAGAGGTTTCCGCTCAGGTTTCCTAAGTGGGACAGGGACATAACTCATTTTGGGTTAAAAATATGAGACATGCTTAAAATGTAAAATTATGTTGCATGTGTTAAATTATCTTGAGATCAGACCATCTATTTTTAACCATGAGTGACATTGGACATTTGTCCAAAGTTGAGGCTCTGGCTCATTCTCAGAGGTAGGGCCAAACTGTAAATGAAACACTGATCACAATCAGACAGGGGCAGCAAATGCCAACCTCTCTCGATATAAAGACAAATATTCAAAGCTTGACATTTACGCACTTCCTAAATCTACAGTTTCCTTCATATCTTACCTCTAAAAATATACGTTGTTCCATTCTGTAGAGTTGTCGAAGCATCTGAAGGCTTCGTGTTACACAAATTGGGATCGTTAAGTCTGGCTAAAATGGTAATTTGAATAATTACTGGATTTTCAGAAACACAAAATCATCCACATTTCATAATTTAACATTTATTGAAACTTGTTATTTCACATTTAGTTATACACTTCACTAGCAAATTTATGCTTGTGACATTCATCATCACATGGCATAGAAATGCAGTGAGTTACAGCAGGATTGTTATACCATGCTAATGAAGAGGCTCTTTCCATAAAAGCATTCCAACCCTTTTTTTTATGTTATTCCATAAATTATTATATTAACTGAATTGAATTTCATAACTTGTCATGGAGCAGTTTGAAATCAAGATGCAGGGGTTACATGCAGTGGCGGACTGGCCACGGTGTCAGCTTGCCCGATGGCAAGTGGGCCCCTGATGAAGTGGGCCCCCTTTGTCTCCTGGCAACCAATATTTTTAGACCCAGTCCGCCACTGGTTACATGCCCTTACCCATTAGGTTACAGGAGCTTAATTTGTTCATGTGAAACAATCATTGAGTTGTGTGCATTATTACTTTTTTCTGTTCTTAGTTCAGACATAGATTCCCTCAATATTAACGATAATTCAGAGCAAGTAAATTGTATACCTTACCTTCATATGACTGCATTTTCTCAGTTGTTTGATTTTCTGGTTCAACTGATGGTAATGGAGATTTGGTTACCATGTTATCATTCTTAGCAGGGCCAGTGACCTATGAAATGAAAGACATTTAAGTTTGTTTTTGTAATGGAGGAGAGAGTTGTATTTTTGGTGCTTCAGTTTCCCCGACCTGTAACGTTCTGTAGCACCAAGCTGCATTTATATTGCATTGCCGCAATGATTGATTGGACCAAAATGATGTTTTTCAACTGGGCATAATTATGGTAGTGGAATAATTCAGATTTACCTTTTATGAGTTACTTCATGTCAGATGAACCTATTTCAAACAGAGTTGTTGAAGGATGAAGTCATGCCCTTTCAATGAAAGGCACTCCACTTCAAAAATAAATTCCATTGCAAGAAAGAGTGGGGGTGAAGAAATACTTTGCGTTTCTCCTGCTGAAACCACATTAAGATGGCACACCCCTCATTGCTGACAGTATTTTCCTGCTCTCTGGCCATGCAATGCCATAGATTACTGAATGGGCCCTCTCTGGAGATGGAGGGGTGGGGAGTGTCAGCCTTGTTAATCCTACTGAGAGAACCACCAGCACTTTCTGACTCGAGTATCTTCAATACTTGAGAACTTACTTTACTGCCACAAGCATGCCTCATTTACAGATTTGTACTGGAAGCAGAAGGAATCATTTGTAAAATATATTATTTGGGAATTTTGGATAATGTTATTAAAAGTGAACTGAGTTCAACCTCTGAGGTGTACAATTGATTTACAAGGTTCTCTTCGTTTTAAATGTTTTTTTCCACTAACAAGCACAGACTTACCTAATCTGGATTTAAGATTTATTCTGCATTGTTTGATTTTGTATAGTTAAAAATAAATGTGCACTTGTTTAGCTATACAAATTCTTAGAATTGACAGGCAGCATGGTTTTGTTTTTATTTACATTAAGATTTGTTACCTGTGTTTATCAGGAGCAATGGGCATTTCTCATTTTTAACTTTTGAATCTGTTGTCATTGATTCTTCTGTACCGGTCTTTACTTCTGTATTTATGTTAACATGTTCATAGCCACTGGTCTTTGCAAGATATTAACTTGCTATTTCCACTTTTTGTAGTATTGGATCTTGTGGCATAGCTTTTGCAGGTACAGTGGGTGTTTCAATATTCTCTCTTTACCTAAATCTGAACCAGTAAAAGAGTTTATACCGACCAGCAATCACCCATACACTAATTCTATCCTGTACACTAGGGACAATTTACAGAAGCCAATAAACCCACAAACCTGCCCGTGTTTGGAATGTTGGAGGAAACCAGAGTACTCAGGGAAAACCTACGCTGTCACAGGGAGAATGTACAAACTCCGTCCAGCCAGCAACTGTAGTGAGGATCGAACCTGGGTCTCTGGCACTGTAAGGCAGCAACTCTACCATTGCGCCACTGTGCCACCCTAATATTGATGCTAGATTATCTGGGTTATCGGGATTAATTACACAAATTACACAAAACAAAGTTTGGAGCAAAATGCTGCAAAAGTTTGGAATTTTTGTTCTTTGATCCTTCAAGATTAATTGGTTTACTTGGGACTTCTCTCCACGTATTTAGAAAATGAGGAACCATCATGAACTGTAACTATTGCCAATTCTCCTTTATTTAAAATTTTAGAATCTGCGGTCTCATCTCCAGTGACAGAGGTTGTAGCCGATCCTCTTTCCAATATGTTATATTCACTTAACCTTTTAGTTACCTTGTTATCTAAGACTTCATCATTGATAAATCCATCTTGAGGAACAGGGTACGCTGTCATTCCTTGACCCAGGATTTTAGAATTAGTAGGGCTATTCTTATTAATGGGAGATGTTGCCACTCCTTTATCCAATATTTTTGACCCAATGATCCAATACTCAGGGACCTGATGCTCTGCAGATCCTTTATCCAAGATTTTAATATTGTTAAAACCATCGAAAGGAACAGAGTACACTACTGTTCCTTTATTCAAGACTGTAGAATCTGTGGAACTGCCTTTGCTAATGGAGGATGCTATCATTCCATTGCGGAAGGTTTTAGAATCTGTGGTCTTATCCTCCATTTCAGGAAACATTGGTGTTCCATTATCTATGGAATTACCTACGGATGTTGTCATTTCATCATCCAATATTTTAGAATCCATGTCACTATATTTTTTAGGCGAGGCTGTCAGTTTTACTTTATCCAGGATTTTAAAACCTGCGGTCCATTTTTGGGGAGAGCTAGACATTGCCATTTCTTTGGCCAAGACTTTAGAACCTGTGGTCCCATTTTCGGGAGAATCAGTCATTGCCATTTCTTTATCCAAAATCTTAGAATGAGTGGATCCATCTTCAGATGGAGAGGATATTGATCTTTCCTTGGTCATGATTTGAGAAACTATTGTCTTAAATTCAGGAACGGGAGATGTTTTTATCTCTTTATCCAATATTATAGACTCTAAAGATGCATCTTCAGGAACAGCGGGCATTGGCATTGGCTTAGTTAAGATTTGAGAATTTTTTGTCCCGCCATCAGGAAAAGCTGTTGACACTCTTTCATCTGAAATAATTAAAACCATGGTCCTAATCTCATCACTGGTGGATGTTGTCAGTCTGTCCTCTACGATATGAGGTACCATGTAAACATCTCCAGGGGCAGAGGGATGTGACATTCCTTCATTGGATATATTGGAATGTATTTTCTCACCTTCAGAAATAGGTGTAATCATTCCTGTGTCCAGAATTTTCAAATGCGTGGAACTAACTATGTTACCAGAGGGTGTTGTCCTTTCTGCATCTCCACTTTTAAAATCCCTGGATGCATTGCAAGGAACAGAGGCTGTTGTCATTAATTTGTGCAGTAGTTTGGAATGAGTGATAGCATCTGATGGGACAAGGGATGTTGATTTTCCTTTATCAAAGATTTTAGAGTCTGTTGACCCATGTTCAATAATGGAGGGTACCATAATGACTTTATCCACGATTTTAGAATGTATAATCCTATCTTCAGGAATGGCTGTCGTTCTGCTAACCACGATTTTGGATCCTGTGGTCCCATCTTCAGGAGTGGGTGATGTTGTCATTGTATTATGCAAGGTTTTAGAATCCATAGAAACATTTTTGTGAAAAGACGTTGTTGCCATTCCTTTATCCAAGGCTTTAAAATTGATGGATGGAACATCGGGAACAGAGAGAGTTGTCATTCCGTTATCCACCATTTTGGAAACTACTGAAATATCTTCAATAACAGAGGACATGGGCCTTCCATTATACAAGAATTTGGTAACGATTGAACCATCTTCTGGAACAGTAGTTATTATTCCTTTATCCAATATATTAGTATTCATGGAAGACTCTTTTGGGATGATGTGTGTTACTCCAGTATCGAGGATTTTGGATGCTATCGAATCTTCAGGAACTAAATGCATGGTCTTATTTTTAGAAACAAAAGATGTTACTATTCCCGTGTCAAAGGATGTAGAATCTGCGGAACTATCATCATGAATGGGGGATGCTGTCAATTTATTATCTAATAATTCAGAATCTGTATTCCTATATTCAGAAAATGTGGATAGTTCTCTTCCTATATTTAAGATTTTTGTAGCTCCAGTTCCATTTTCAAGAGTGTTGGATGTTGTATTGTTATTCAAGGTTTTTGAATCAATGGATGCACCTTCAAGAACAGAGGGAGTTGTGATGTCTTTATCCAAGGATATAAAATCTGTGGAAACTAAGGCCCCCGTTAGTTTGTCCGAGAGTTTAGAACTTGTGGAATCATTTTCAGAAACAGAGGGTGTTCCTTTACCCAATATGTCAGGATCTGCGGAAGTCTCTTTGGGCATGATGAACGTTGTCAGTTCCATATCTGATAATTCCAAATATGCAGTTCCATCTTGAGCACCATCTTTAAGTAATCCTCTAGAATCTCTTGGCACCTTTTTCGTAACAAGAGGAGTTCCTGACATCTCTTTGTCCAAGAGTTTGGAAGACGGGGTCAGTTTTTCCTGATCGGGGGACATTGTTTTTCCTGTACTCCTGATTTTAAGATCTGTGGCTTCATGTAAAGGAATTATGGTGGATTTATTTCCTCTATTTAAGATTATAGAATCTGTAGCAACATCTTTATTGTCTGGAGGAACTGACATTTGCTTGTCCAAGATTTTCTGATCAGTGAAATTCTTTTCAGGAGCAATGGTTGATATTCCTTTCGGTAAGATTTTAGAATGCATGGTCCCATCTTCATGAACAGAAGAAGTTGTCTTTGCATTATTCAAGATTTCTGAATCTGTGGAAGCATCTCCAGCAGTAGTGGGAGAAACCAGTTTATTACCCAAGGCGCGAGAAACTGTGATCCCAATTTCAGTAAAAGTGGCAGTCATTATTCTTTTGTTCATGGTCCCATTATTGGGAATGCTAGATAATGTTATTACTTGATCCAACACCTTAGAATGCGAGAATCTATTTTCAGGATCAGTGGCATTTCCTGTTATCACATTGTGAGATACAGGTATTGTTGTTAGTTCTTTAACCAAGATTTTTGAATCGGTGGAATCACTTTTAGGAATAGCGGTGGTTATTCCTTTATCCAAGATGGTAGAATCCAAGAATCCATCTACAGGATCAGTAGGAGTTGCTGTATTGTTAGTCAAGAATGTGGAAGTTGTGTTTGTATCCTTGGAAAATGATATAGTTATTTGATGAAACATTGAAGGTTCTGAGAGAACAGATGGAGTTGTCATTCCATCAATCGGTATATTGGAGCTTCCAGAAGCCTTTTCAGAGATGGCATGTGTCGTCAATGCTGCCTCAAAGATTTTAGATTCCGTAGAAGTCTTTTTTCTGATGAAGGCTGTTGTCGTTGTTTTACCCACGATTTTAGTATCCGTGGTCACATCAACAGGAACAAAGGAATCTGTCATTTTGTTATTCAAGATTTTAGAGCCTGTGGAAATATCCACAGTGACTGAGGGCAACACATTCTTATTATTCCAGATTTCTGAGTTTATGGAATTGCGTTCAGGAACAATTGGTGTTGCTTGATTATTCAGCAGTTTGGAATCATCGGTCCTACCTTCAGGAGCCAAGAATGCTGTCCTTCCTTCATCTAGTACAGTAGGAACCGAGGAAGCTCTTTCAGGGGCAGATGATGTTGTTTTTTTTCCCTATCTGAGTCTGAAATTTTGGGTTCAATGGAAGCAACTTCTGTGATAAAGTCCGCGGCCATTCCTTTATCCAAGAGTAAATAATCTACAGATTCATTTTCAGGAACAGTGTCTGTAGGTCCGATTTTTGAATATGTTGTCCTATCTTGAGGATCAAGCGACATTGTTATTCCTTTACCCAAGATGCTTTGATCAGTTGAATCAACCTCAGGAACAGTGGGTGTTTATTCCATTATCTAAGATTTTAACATTTATGGTTGTATCTTCAGGAACCAAATTAGTCTTTGCATTATCCAAGATTTCTGAATCTGTGGAAGAATTCCCAATAATAGTGGGAATTGCCAGATTTTTACCAAGGGTATTTGAATCTGTGATCCCCATTTCAGCAGAAGGAGCAGCTGTTATTCCGTTATTCATGGACTCATTAAGTACATAAGATGTTGTTATTAATTTATCCAAGATTATTGAATCCGTGAATCCATCTTTGGGATCAGAAGGAGTTGTTGTTTTGTTATCCAAGAATGCGAAATCCGTGTTTGCATCTTCAGGAAATGAGTATGATGTCGTTATTTTATAAAAGGCGTTAGAATCTGTGGTTTCAGTTTCTGGAACAGAGGATGTGATGTTTCTATTGTCCAAGACTTGTGAATCTGTAGAAGCAGTGACAGGAATAGTGAGAGTTGTTCTTTCATTAATTAAAACTCTGAGATCCATGGACGTCTCTTCAAGGAAAGTGGGTGTTGTCATTTCTGACTCCACGATTTTTGTTCCTTCAGGAGCATCTTGTGGGATAGAGACTGTTTTTGTTATTTTATCAAAGTTATCAGAATCTGTGGTTACATCAACAGGAACAGAGGAATTTGCGATTATGGCATCCATGTATTTAGAACTTGTGGAAATGTCCTCAGTAGCTGAAGGCATTGTCTTTCCATTGCTCTCAATTTCTGAATCCATAAAATCATTTACAGGAATATTGGTTGCTACTTTATCCGGAATTTTAGAATTGTTAGTTCCATCTTCAGGAACAGAGAACGTTGTAATTTCTTTGTCAGATACACTTGGAACTGCTGAAGGCTCATTTGGGGCAGTGAATCTTGTTACTCCTGTGTCTGAAGTTTTAGGTTCCATGAAAGTAACTTCTGCGTCAGTGGCTGTTGGCATTCCCTTCTCCAAAAACATAGAATTAGTGGAGGCATCTTCATGAACAGTGTCTGTTGACTCCACTTTGGAATTTGTAGAACCTCCTTGAGTAATCGAGGTCATTGCCAACCCATTGTTCGTGATTTCTAAATCCATGGAATCATCATCATCATCAGGAACAGTACTCGTTTTCATTCTTCCTTGCAACATTTTAGAATCCGTGGACCCACTTTCAAAAACGCTGTATGTTGTCATTATGTTTTCCAAGAGTTTAGAATGTATCTTCTTATCTTGAAGTACTGAAGATGTAGTCATTACTGTTTCCAGAATTTTTGAATCTGTAAACCTGTCTTCATAGGTTGGTGTGAATCCTTCACTTACGACTTTAGAATCCCTTGTCCCATCCACATGGTCAGAGAGTGTAGTCAATACTCGATTCAAGATTTCAGAATCAGTGGTTCCATCTTCAGGAATAGATGATGGTCTGCTCACAATATTGGAGATTTGAGAGTCATTTTGTCTACCATTGGTAACAATGGGCACTGTTGTTATTTTCTGAGACATCTTAGAATCCTCGGTAGTAGCTTGAGGAACAGAAGGAGTTGTCAGTCTGGTATCAATAATTTCAGAATATTTGGAATAATCTGCAAGAACAGAGGAAGTTGTATTTTTTTCATACCCGATTTTAAAACTAATGGAAGGGCCTTCAGTAACTGATCGTGCTGTTGTTCCATTGTCCATGATTTTTGAATCCATGGAATTGGTTTCATAAATAGTAGTTGTTATATTTTCCAGGATTTTAAAATCATGTGTCCTACCTTTAGGAACAAGAAGTGTTGTTATTCCTTTATCCAATGTACTACTAGCTGAGGAAGCCTCTTTTAGGGCAGTGTGTGTTGTTAGAGGTGTATCTGAGGTTTTGATGCCTTCTGCAACAGAAAGTGATGTCTTCCCTGTATCCAAAAATATAGAATCTATGGTGACACCTCCATGAAGAGGTGATGTTATTATTCTTTTATTCAAGACTGTTGAGTTTGTGAAAGCTTCTTCTGGATGAGTGGCTGCATTTATTCCTTTATCCGTGATGTTAGGTGATACAAGAACACTGTGCGTTGATGTAATGTTATTAATTTTAGAATCTGTGGTCCCAACTTCAGGAAGAGCTGTTGCAGTTATTGCGTTAGCCAGGATGTTTGAATCTGTGGAAGCATCTGCAGAGACATTGGGTGCTCCCAATTTTTTATCCAAAACATTAGAATCTGTTATCCCATCCACAGAAAAAAATGCATTTGTTATTAAAGACCTTGTTATTCCTTTATCCAAAATGTTAGACTTTGTGGAAGCACCTTCAGGAAAAGGGGAGGTCATCATTATTTTAGACTGTATTTTAGAACTTATGGTCTCATCTGCTGGAACCATGAGCATTGTCATTCCATTAGACAAGATTGCAGAATCGGTAGAAGCATTGGCATGAGCAGAGAAATTTGCCACTCCACTCTTGAATATATTTGGACCTGTTGATGCTTCTTCAGGGACTGTATGCATTTTCATACCTGCATCTAAGGTTTCAGATTCTGTGGAATTATTTTGTGGCATAAAGGCTGTTGTCCTTCCTTTATCGAGAATGTTTAAATCTGTGGACGCATCTGAGGGAACGGGGGATGTTTTTATTTTATTATCCAAGATTTTAGAACTCGTGGAAACATCTGTAATTGAGAGCATCATGGTACCATTGTTCAGGATTTCTAAACCCTTTGAACCACTTGCAGGAATAGTGGTTGTTATCTCTTTATCTAAGTTTGTCGATTTACTGGTCACATCTTCAGGAATGGAGCGTGTTGTCATTTCTTTGCTTAGTTTATCGGGATCTGAAGAAGAACCTTCTGCGACAAGGTGAGTTGTCATACCGGTGACTGAGATTTCAAAATCTACACTCCCATCTTGAGGAACAGTGTTCATTGTCATTCCATTAATCATGAGTTGAGAATCTGTCCTCTTATACTCAGGAAGTTTAGACCATGATGGTATTCTATACAGGATTCCTGAATCCGTCATCACTTCTCCTAGACTTGGGGTAGCCGTAGGTGTCACAGTTTTATATAACATTTTAGATTCCATGATCTCGTTTTCAGGAACAGAAGGAGCTGCCAATCCATTATCCAAGAGTTTTAAATGAATGGAAGCATCTTCAGAAAGTGGTGTTGTCAATTCCTGATCCAAGATTTTGGAATATCTGATCCCATCGTCAGGAAAAGTAGAAGTTGTTATTTTATGTAAGGTTTTAGAATCAGTGGCCTCGCCTGCCGAAACAGGGAGCAATGTAATTCCATCATCTAAGATTCTTGAACTTGTTGATGCATCTACAGGGAAATAAGTTGTTTTTCTATTATCCAAGATATCATAACCCATTGAGGTCTCTACAGTGACAAGGTGTGTCTGCATTCCTGTACTCATGATGTTATCATTCATAAACTCACCTTCTGGAACACCAAGGGTCGTCACTTTGCTTACCAAGGCTTTAGAATGCGTATTCCCACCTTCAAGATCAGATGGTGTGGCCATTCTTGTGTCCAAGATTTTAGAATCTGTGAAACTATCTTTATTAGCAAAAGGTGTTGTCAATCCTTCATCAAAACTTTTCACATCCCTGGAATTATCCTCGGGACCAGAGAGCGTTGTCAACACTTTAAGCATGATTTCATGATCCCTGGTCCTATCCTCTGGGAATGTGGAAGATGTCATTATTTTATACAATATTTTAGATGCTGTGGTCTCACCTAACGGAACAGAAAGCAACGTAATTCCTTTATCCGAGAATCTAGCACCCATAGAAGCAACTGCAGGAGGGGCAGAGGTTGTAACTCTACTCTCTGATATTCTAGAACCAGCAAAA
Organism: Leucoraja erinaceus; assembly: GCF_028641065.1. Taxonomy (NCBI): domain Eukaryota; kingdom Metazoa; phylum Chordata; class Chondrichthyes; order Rajiformes; family Rajidae; genus Leucoraja; species Leucoraja erinaceus. The sequence goes on from NC_073386.1 coordinate 47,759,518, forward strand.
ATCTCTTCAGGGTCAGTATTTGTTGGCATTCCCTTGTCCAAAATTTTGGAATCTGTGGAAGCAAATTCTGGGATAGAAGTTGCTGTTGTTCTTTTATCCAGGATTTTAGAATTTGCGGAATGGTCTACGGGAACTGAAGGAGTTGTCATTCTATTATATAGAGTTCTAGTACTTGTGGAAGTAACCTCAGAAACTGAGGGCACGGATATCCTATGGTTTGGGAGTTTTGAAATGAAGGAATCACTTTCAGGAACACTTGTTATTTCCTTATCTAGTGTTTTAGAATCATTGGTCCTATTTTTAGGAGTGGAGGGTGTTGTAATTCTTCTATCCAATATACTTGGAACTGAGGAAATCTCTTCTGGGAGAGTATGTGTTATTATTCGTGTGCCTGAGATTTTAGATTCTATGGAAGCAACCTCTGTGCTCAAGGATGTTGTCATTCCTTTATCCAAAAACATAGAATCTGTCGTTCCATGTTTAGAAACAACGGATATTGTTACTCTTTTACTCAAGATTTTTGAATTCATGGATGCTTCATCAGGAAGAGTGTTTTTTCCCATTCCTTCATCCAATCTTTTACGATCAGTGGATCTATCGCCAGAAACACTGTACATTGTCATTCTGTTATCCCAGGCTTTAGAATACATCCTCCCATCTTCAAGAGAAGATGTGGTCATTTCTTTCTCTGAGAGTTTATAATCTGTGAAACTATCTGCGTTAGCAAAGGGCGTTGTCAATCCTCGTCCTAAGATCTTAATGTACCTGGTCCCATCGTCAGACATGGAAGATGTACTCATTAAATTATCAAGGATTTTAGAATGCTCGGTCCTACCCTTGGGGATGAAGGGTGTCGTCACCACTTTATCCAAGATTTTAGGATCCCTGGTCCTATCCTCAGGAAATGGGGAAGATGTCAACATTTTATACAATATTTTGGATGCTGTTGTCTCACCTACCGGAACAGAAAGCGATGCCATTCCCTTATCCGAGATTCTAGTATCCTTGGAAACAGCTGCGGAAGGAGCAGCAGTTGACATTCCATTCGCCGATATTCTAGAACCATTTGCTGTCATTTTCTTGTCCAAGATTTTGGAAACATCTTTTGGCACGATGGTTGGTGTTCCTTTATTCTCGCTTTCGGATTTGTTAGATTGATCCACAGGAACCGAGGGATCATTACTCAGGGGTTCAGACCTCTTGGAAGCATCTTTGGTGGCCGTGGGCGCTGTCATCCTATTGTTTGGGATTTTTGAATTGAGGAAATCACTTTCAGGAGCAGCTGTCAATTCTTTATCTAGGATTTTGGAATCATTGGGCCCGTCTTCAGGGGTGGGATAAGTTGTCATTCCTCTATCCAATGCACCAGGAACAGTTGTTGTTGTTGCTGTTGTTTCTTTAACTAAGATATTTGAATTTGTGGAAGCGACCTCAGGAACATTGGTTGTTTTCAATCTTTTATCCAGGATTTGGGGATCTGTGGAGCTATTTTCAGGAACGACAGGATCGTCTTTGTCGTTTTTAAATTTGATGGGATCTACGGTGGTCAATACTTCAATTTCTTTAGCTGTTTCAGTTTCTGTAAAAGTAAGTTTTGATAAATCAGAAAAACTGATAATTCACTAACAAGCCATCTTCATTTCTTATGCACATACTCATGGTCAGCTATCAATTAATTACCTGACAATGGAAACATCACGCTGATTTTGAGCAACGTCACAAGGTAATTTTCCTATTTATCCTAATTAATCATGGTAGCCAACAACTCCATGTTCAGTTAACATAGTCCTTTGCTAATATCTTATTCTGGGAAGTGTTGTTGCACAGTTTCACATTATTCAAAATTTTCTTTGAAATTTCTGTGGATCTTATTCCTGACAGATGTCTCAATAGTCCCTACCTTTGCACTTGGATTTTCTATGTGTTTGCCTCTAATGGATCCCACGTATTTAGTGAGGACCATGTGTCTGTACATCATTAATGTTGACTGTAATCCAGAAATTAGAGCTGTCTGTTCTGTCCACTAAGACTTCTGGTTCAAGGGGGATTCCAATTCTAGTCTCTCTGGCAAAGCTGTTCTTCCTCAAACTAATTTAATTTAATGTGTGATTCTTAAAGCTCATCCATTACTTTTGTGTCCCCTTTAACTATTGCCAGAACATTTGTTAACATATCAATCATTTCACCATAGACTGTGGATTTCTACAGTTGGGTTTCAATCATTTCATTTATACATTGTGAATTTCTCCCCAGTCTAATGATCCATGGTCTTTGGCCTTCCATTAAAACGTTCTTCTTGTCATGTAAGTTAAGGAGTTCATGCATGCTGATAAATAGCATGTATTATTATTATTATTGTTGTTCTGAAGCATAAAGCAGTTAGCAGCCTAGAATCTGCACACAGAATCTGACTGCACTTGGTGCAGTATAAATATTACATTTGACGATGGTGCTAATTTAAAAAGGTTTTGACACATGGCTGAATCGCACACTATTGAGCATATCACAATTTGTTAGAAGAAAACTGTTTCATACTTGACTTCAAGGGTCCTTCCTTGATTTTTCCATTATCATTCAAATGGTTGGCAGAATCTTGTTGGAGCAGTGTATCACTGATTATCTCAGCTGCTGTTGGTTTCTTTGTGAAGCTGGTGACTGGTAAAGGTGACCTTGTAGTAGCTACAATCATGGGACTTTTTTGGATGTCTACGATAAAAAATTAGTTCAGAGTGAATAATCACAATTTATTTCTAATGTTTACATTTCATGTTTTTTTGTAATTGTAATGCAGTTTGTGCCAGCAATAGAACACAAGAGAACAGCATGGACTAGAAATTGATATTGGGCACTTAAAGCATGCTCAGAAATTCTTGTATGGCATATCAATAAATATTTAATTCTGGATTTTCCATAGTAGGAAGGTCTAGTGCTGGGGAACCTAAATACAGCAAGGAATGAGGATGGCTGTTAATGGAGGCCGGAAGGTGGGGTGATTAGAGAAAGAAATGTTTGTGTTTGGACACAGGTCAATGCCAGAGTGTTGGGGAGGGAAGTGGGGGAGGATCGAGAGAACATCAGACCTCTGGGGAAAATGGTGGCCAGAGTTCTCGACGGGTAGTCACAATCACGTTTATCTTTGGGGAAAAAAAGCAATTTCAGATGTGTAACTCTAATGAAAACAAAGCTACACATCCAAACTTGTTACGTTACATGCAGCTGACAACATTAGTGAGAGACCTGTATAGAGGTGAGGTGAAATGAATCTTAACAAAATTATTACTTCAAATGCAAATTTATAACTGAAATGCTATAATGGGAACTTCACAGTTTTTAAATGCATTAGGCAGGTGGAAGTCAAATTGTTACTTTTCATCTAGATCTTTCAAATTGCAAAATAAATAGTGAAGGTTCTGATTTTTATTTTAGTGATTTACGATTTGATTGAAGAAAAATTACAGCTCCAGATGTTAATAATTCAATTAGGTGTCAGCAATTTAAACAATGTTTTATGTTACTATTCTGTGTTAGTTCTCTTGCAGGAGAAACTCCAAGCAAATTTCTCATGGAAAGTTTCCTAGCTGCCTTCAGAAATGCAAAGGACCAATGCTGATTGAAGTATCAATATAACATAAGCTAGATTTTTCTTAGTTTTTTAACATATTACGGTCCGAGTCATCAAACATTGTAATGATTAACTTCAGCTAAAATGTTATCTTGCGTAACCCACCGAGAAAATGTGAAAAAAAACGTAAGACATGCACCCACAGCTTGGCAGCCTTATTGTACCTTCTTCACAGTTTGCAGCAAAATCAGCACAGCAATCACTGTATTTCACACAGATGGGATCACACTGGCATTTCCGTCCTCGTTGGTGCTTCTCATAGCAGCGTCCAGAACAGGAGGTTTCTGTACAAAGAACAGGTTTTGGTATGAACATAGAAATTAGGTGCAGAAGTAGGCCATTCGGCCCTTCAAAACAGCACCGCCATTCATTATAATCACGGCTGATCATCCAAAATCAGTACCCCGTTCCTGCTTTCCCCCTCATATCCCTTGATTCCTTTAGCCCTCAGAACTATATCTAACTCTCTTTCGAATACATCAAGCAAAGTACAAGGTCACCTTGTTGACTGGACTAGAGAACATGGTGGAGTACTGAGCAAGGTAACTCGGTAACATCTCATATGTAGGAAGGAACTGCAGATGCTGATTTACACCAAAGATAGACACAAAATGCTGGATTAACTCAGCGGGACAGGCAGCATATATGGATAGATAGAATGGGTGACGTTTTGAAACGTCACCCATTCCTTCTATCCAGGGATGATGCCTGTCCTGCTGAGTTACTCCAGCATTTGGTGTCTATCTTCAGTAACATCTCAGCTGGAATAGTTTTGAAAATGGAGGATGAATATGGCTATAGCCCTCTGCTTTGTGTGCACACACAATTACATTACATTTTCCCTATACACACCTGCCTTTCAGCAACATGCAGAGACATAAGAATAACCAATAAACTGAGATACACAAGTGTGTAATTTGGGGTTGGTTATCAAGATGAGCCTTTGCATCCTGCAGATTATGAAATAACATGACAATAAAATACAGCACTTAATTACATGTATATCCATTAAACGAGAACAAATGTAGTTACTTTTGGAATTTATATATCCCACTCAGGTTTTTTGTTAGTTTGAAATCAGAATGCAAGATTTTATCTTTGAATTGGCAGAGATCTGTTTCCTGGACAGGTACTCTCCAGAGGTTAATACATGTTTTAACAAGTGGGCCGAGATGTTTAGCTGCTGCTGTTTACCTGATGTACAGATATCTCTGTAATCTTCGCAGCATTCATCATAACGAATACATTCGATGTCACAGTTGCAAACGTGGCCTCGCTCGTACCTGGGAACACATCTCCCTATACAGCTGTCTTCATTTTAGGGGGAAAAAACACAAAAGTAAGTGAAGCATCCAAACACAGAGATCTACTTACTTTACTGAGACGGATTCGCCGATATCAATCACAAAATTGCATATTAATAATTTATTTTTCGTTTTTTTTTAAGCCATTTTCCAGATTTGAATGTATTAATAATGAAGTGGGGGAATGTTGTCCAATTCCCGCTGGCTGTGTGCTGCGCCCTTCACTGAAGCACTTCACTGGACTCTTGCGTTGGGGGCTGCACATCCCACCTGTTCAATGGAGAACCAAGTTGGGCTTGTAGAGAGGGGAGTGGAGTGGAGTGGAGTGGAGGGGCAAGAGAAGGTAGCGCGGCCCCGGGGGAGAGGGAGAGGTGGTAACAGCGGGCTCCTGGTGAGGGGAAACAGTGGGGCTCCGGGGAGATGGTAGCGGAGTAATGGTGGGGAGGGGTGTGAAATAGCGGGGCTCAGGGAGCAAGTGAGAGTGCGAGGGAGAGGCACCGGGTCTCCGGGATTGGTGTGTGGAGGGGAGATAGCAGGGGTTCAGGGAAGCGGGGATAGCGGGGCTCTGGCGGAGAGTAGTGTGTGGGGAGATAGCGGAGCCCCTGGAGGGAGTGGGGCCGGGGAAGGGTTGGGGAGGACTGGCAGCGGGTTACGGTCGGAGCGCGGAGATGGGGGAGACAGCGGGGCTCCGAGCGAGGGGTGGGGGAGACAGATGGGCTTTGAGGGAATGCAGACGAACTGTATATGCACTGAGACTGTCAGGGCACGACACTAGCACTTTGAGGCAACGCTAGTGGAATGTTGACGCTGCACCAGGCTTGTGAGAGAGAGTGCGCTTCAGGCTTGTGACTGAGACGTGGGGCAGAAAACACACAGAATTTGGTATTTTCTTTCAATTCATGTAATTGGGAAAAAACTAACTTTCCAAAGTAAGCAAAGGCCTGAAGGGAGACATTTGGGTTGAGAAAGGGCGAGGAGAGAAGCGATTGGGAACGTGGATCTGTGTACATCTGTCGTGGAGGAGAGGTGGGTGGAAAATTGCAACCTTCACGTGGTCCGCCCTGTTTCAACTAATGCAATCAACTCGACGTGCACAAACGGAAGATCAAATAGAACAAGTTGTCCAACAACATTAGGCTGTGCACGCCACACGAAAGAAGAAAAAGAAGAAGTGGAGGAGAGGTAAGGGTTAAAGTGATAACAGAGTAAGGGGCGGGAGGGCAAGCAACTGGAAAGATGACTGAGAAGTAATGAAGTTTGAAATGAACTCACGGAATGCAGTGAGTGAATAAGGACAAAAGACTGAAGTAAAGGATTCCAATGCAGACCCATGCACCCCTACTGGGGTTAGGGTAGATGAGAATTGTAACTAAGTTTTAACTTTTGTTTAAACAGAACAACACAAGACAACTGTAGCATAAGTGCTCGCCTGACCTCGACACCATGCAATTATCAAAGTTATTGAAGTTATTTAGTCATTAATGTCTTGTACTGTTCTGTGTCTTTTTTTCTTTTTCTCTTTTTTGTTTTGTATGGATTTATTGACATTTGATCTGTTCAATTAATTTAATCAATCTCTGTAAAGCACTTTGGTTCAAATATTGGTTTTGTTGAAAAGTGCTATATAAATAAACATTATTATTATTATTATTATTTCATTTCCAGCACTTACCTTGAGCTGCGATCATTTCTGGCAAGGTCACGGAGGATACAATTAAAAGAATGGTTTGCCATTTCATGAAATTTTGAGGATTGGCCATCATCATCTGTTTGTAAGTACATGAAGGAAATACGGTTGTAATTTGAGAGAATAATATATAATATTTAAAAAACTCTACCATCGTCCCCACCCTTATAGGAGCTAAAGAAAACAACTGGTTTTTACAGTGTACCCTTAATGACAACAAATCCTAATGGGGTGTTTAAATCCAAACAAGTAGTAATGAACATTAAATGCCTTCAAATAATGAGGTAAAACACGAGATTAACTGCTTGTAGTGATGTTTATTAAATGATGAATACTGGCAAAGGTCAGGCTCCTCTTTAAATAGGAACATAACCTAATGCCATAACCATAATCTAGAAGCACAAACTAGCTTAATTTGAATGTCTCCTTATAAGAAGCACCTCTGACAGTGCACCACTTCCTTGATTTTAACCAAGCTGATCTCACTTGTCTGCACCTGGTCCATATCCTTCCAAACCTTTTAAAGTTTTCTAAGTTTCTTTTAAATGTTGCAATCATACCTGCCTCTGCCACTTCCTCTGCAAGCTTGTTTCATTTACGCACTATTTTCTGTGTGAGAAAGATCGTCCCTCGGGTCCTTTAAAATCTTGCACCTCTCACCTTAAATCTACTTCTAGTCTTAGAATCCCCCATCCTGGGAAAAAGACTGTGGTTATCCACCTTACCTATGCCCCTTATAATTTTATATACCTCTGCCCTCCAGAAAAAATAGACCCAGCTTATCCAGCCTCTGCTTATAACTCAACCTACAATCTCGGTAACTTCTCATGAATCATCTTTACACTCTTTCCAATTTAATTACTTTCTTCCTGTAGCTGGGTAACCAGAACTATAGGCAGTATTCCAAACGTGGCCTTACCAATGTTTTGTAACAGCTTTGGCCACAGCTTTAACGCAACATCCCAACTCCTACACTCAATAACCTGACTGAGAACTGTGAGCCTTCTTCACCACTGCACCCACCTGTATCACCACATTCAAGGAACTATGCAACTGCATTTATAAGTCTCTCCATTCTGCAACCTCCCCAAGGGGTGGGAGATTGCAACCTTCACGTGGTCTGCCCTCTTTTGACGAATGCAATCAACCCGGCGTGCACAATCAAATAAGATCAAATAGAACAAGTTGTCCTACAACTTTAGGCTGTGCATGCCATACGCAGGAAGAAGAAGAACGTCCCCAAGACCTTACCAATTACAATGTAGGTCTTGCCCTGGTTTGACTCATCATGTTGCACCCTCTATCTCTTGCCTTCAAGCCAAGTTTGTATCCATTTGGTTCGCTCACCCTGGATCACATATGATCCAATGTTGTGGCTGAGCCTACCATATGGTAAGTTGTGAATAATTTCTGAAGGTTTAAATTGCCCCAAAAATCAGATTTCTGCTGGTAATGGAGAAACTGCACCCAACACAACTTGGTGCGTGACAGGTGTCATTCATTGTGCTTGTGTGGAAGTGCCTGGGCCAGTTTACTGATGGCTGCAGTTTCACCCAGAAGTGGTCACTGACACAATCGACTCTAAAACTGCTTTCTGTGCATTTGCATATAGATGTGGCAAATGGGTCACATTTCTAGACTGCAGTGCTCTAAACAATATTGCTGTAAATGTAAGGCATAGTTAATATTGATTTATTTTATCTTTTAAACAGGAAATGCTATAAATTACAAGTAAATCTAATTTTTATTTTGCGATAATCCAGTTTTCTACACTTGTCAAATTATATCAATACACATCTTGTTATCTGTGTTAATGGTATGAAGAAAGTACACCATTTTTGTTTGTCAAATATATGATTATTTAGTGCAGTTAGGTGGAGAGTAACAGTGCTGCAGGAGCTAAGATTGCCATTTGTACTATGTTTACATATGCTGTTGTGCTGCAGCAAGCAAGAATTTCATTGTCCTATCTGGGACATATGACAATAAAACACTCTTGATTCTTGACTATTAGTACCAAGTCATCCCTGTTCAGAATCACTGCAGATTCTGTGATTAGAGGGGCTCTTGATATAGGGTTCATAAGACCAAGACGGAGGAAAAAAGAAAGACGTGTTTTTTTCACAACTTTATGGTATCAGAAAGCATTTTTCAACTGAAGTTTACTTAAAGAGCGGTTATAACTAGCAGCTAATTTTCCTCGTATAAGCTCTGTTGACAATGGCGGAGAGGCGACCGGACAATTTGTTTTAGTGATGTTGCTTGAAGGATAAATATTTACCAGGTTATGGGGTTAGTTTTCACAGGGACCTTTACATCCACCCAAGAGAAGAGAGGGCATCCCGAATAGTACGGCACTCCCTCAGTACAACATTTTAGACCTCAAGTTCCTGGAATAGCGCTTGAACTCGCAAGTGACTCAGGACAGTTGAAAGTGGACAATTGAGCATTGTCCATAAAATTAGCACGACAGTCTCACTATTCGCATTAGTTTGGAACACCTGTTAGGAAGGACATTTTTGCCCCTGGAGTGAAGAGAAGGTTCACCAGACTGATTCCTGGGATGTCAGGACTGTCTTATGAAGAAAAACTGGATAGACTTGGTTTACTCATTCTGCATTTTTTCTTTCCTTGAGAGGGGAATCTTTTGTAAACTTACAAAATTCTTAAGGGGTTGGACAGGCTAGATGCAGGATTTATCATTGTTCCCGATTTGGGGAAGTCCAGGAAATTGGGTCACAGCCATGCTTAAGTTCTAAAATTGAAAACCTTTAAAACCGAGATGAGGAGAACTTTTTTCACACATGAAATCTGTGCAGACAGAGAAGTATTCAATTTAGCTTAAACTCTCTGAACCAGAGGGTAGTTTGAGGCCAGTTCATGGCTTATTTACCAGGGAGTTAGATGTGGCCCTTGTGGCCAAGGGGATCAGAGGGGTATGGAGAGAAGGCAGGTACGGGATACTGAGTTGGATGATCAGCCATGATCATGATTAAATGGCATGCAGGCTCGAAGGGCCGAATGGCCTACTGATGCACCTAATTTCTATGTTTCTATAATGCTATTCGCATCACACATCCTCAATCACCCCACTTATTATTGCTTTTTTCCCCCTGTAATGAAAACCTAGTTCAATGTAGGTTTTTTTTGTTTCTTAAACATAGAAACATAGAAATTAGGTGCAGGAGTAGGCCATGTCGCTCTTTCCAGAGCCTGCAACGCCATTTTATGATCATGGCTGATATCAATGACAGTATCCCCGTACCTGCCTTCTCTCCATCCCCCTGATCCCCTTAGCCACAAGGGCCAATTAACTCCCTCTTAAATATAGCCAATGAATCTGGTTAACCTTTTATTACTAACTGGTGATGAAATGATGTAAATATCGGCATTTACAAAGATTGTAACTTTAAGAAAGCTTGCATTCTTCCAGTAATTTTTATTAATGGACAAAAGCAACTGTTAAATTATTTTTTATAAAGAAGCAGTGAATGAATATGCTAGAACTAACACCATAAATTAAGTTTTTAATCTTTTGAATTGGTCATTTCTACACAGTCTTTATTAATGCAGTCGTAAGACCTGACATATGATAGATTGAAAATATTTATGACAACCTCCTTAGTTCATTTGTTGTAATGCAGTCAAATAGTCGGCAGAGGATATATTCACAAATATCCTTATAATGTCACTATACACTTAAGCACGATAATGCTGACATCCTTACTGAATTAGCAGCTCTATATGGACTAAAATTATTCTAATATAAAATGCTAAACAAAACTTTAAAAAATGCTTAAGAAATCTATCAGCAGAAAAACAAATCTAACAAATACATTGTTACATTTACATTGGTAAATAATTTGGTGTAACATTCAAAAGAACAGAATGATATTTTAATGTAATTCCTTAAGTATACTCACCATATATGAATCCAATCTCATAAATTTAATAAATTTACATTTCAAACCCTCTGCACTTATATAGTCTTTTTTTAAGGAAGTGAAAGTGACTAAACAAGATTTGATTTGTCAAATTTTTAAACCTATTGCCATTTGTGCAGACAAAATGCAATACCCGGCCAAAGAAAGCAAATATTCTCAATAAATATTGGGAAATAAGTTTATTAAAAACATTCTTGTGGTTTTCAGTGAGGCTGATATTTTGAATGTTGTTGAAAATGGTTTTAACCCGCCGATTACACATCAAGTCCCACTTGTGTGCCAAATATGTTGCAATTCATATCCGCATTAGAAGAAAACATATGGTCGATAAGAAAATGTCTGGAGCAAAATAATCAGAGAGGCAAACAAATTACTTTATTGCAGAAAGATTCAACTGAGCTTTAAATGATAATGGTCTGGCTGGGAAAAGCCAACATAGTTTACAAATGGGGGACTGGCTGCTCAAGGGTAGGCTGGAGAATGTGCAACACATAGATATGTACTGGTATTAGAGGTTTGCAAGTGGTTCGGGTGATTAAGAAGAGACTTTGGTGGGCATTGGTAAATAAGGCCGTTTAATATAAGAACAGTATTGCGAGGGAGTGTCAGTATCATTAGTGTTAGCTGCTGTGTGGAAACATTGAGGCAGAGATTATACCTGATAATAACTGGAAGGCAGATTATTATCTAAATGGTGTCAAGTTGGGGAAAGGGGAAGTACAACGGGATCTGGGGTCCTTGTTCATCAGTCAATGAAAGTAAGCATGCAGGTACAGCAGGCAGTGAAGAAAGCGAATGGCATGTTGGCCTTCATAACAAGAGGAGTTGAGTATAGGAGCAAAGAAGTCCTTCTGGAGTTGTATAGGACCCTAGTGAGACCACGCATGGAGCATTGTGTGCAGTTTTGGTCTCCAAATTTGAGAAAGGACATTCTTGCTATTGAGGGAGTGCAGCGTAGGTTGACAAGATTAATTCCCGGGATGGCGGGATTGTCATATGCTGAGAGAATGGGGTGGCTGGGCTTGTATACTCTGGAATTTAAAAGGATGAGAGGGGATCTTATTGAAACATATAAGATTATTAAGGGTTTGGACACGCTAGAGGCAGGAAACATGTTCCCGATGTTGGGTGAGTCCAGTACAAGAATAGTTTAAGGTCACAGTTTAAGAATAAGGGGCAAGCCATTTAGAACGGAGATGAGAAAACACTTTTTCACACAGAGAGTTGTGAGTCTGTGGAATTTTCTGCCTCAGAGGGCGGTGGAGGCCGGTTCTCTGGATACTTTCAAGAGAGAGCTAGATAGGGCTCTTAAAGATAGCGGTCAGGGGATATGGGGAGAAGGCAGGAACGGGGTACTGATTGTGGATTATAAGCCATGATCACATTGAATGGCGGTGCTGGCCTACTCCTGCACCTATTGTCTATTGGTCCGAGAACACTGATGCATTTATAAAGCAAGCACATCAGCGCCTCTACTTCCTGAGAAGATTACGGAGAGTCGGTATGTCAAGGAGGACTCTCTCTAACTTCTACAGGTGCACAGTAGAGAGCATGCTGACCGGTTGCATCGTAGCTTGGTTCGGCAACTTGAGTGCCCTGGAGCGGAAAAGACTACAAAAAGTAGTCTGCCCAGTCCATCATCGGCTCTGACCTCCCTTCCATCGAGGGGATCTTTCTCAGTTGCTGCCTCAAAAAGGCTGGCAGTATCATCAAGGACCCACACCATCCTGGCCACACACTCATCTCCCCGCTACCTTCAGGTAGAAGGTACAGGAGCCTGAAGACTGCAACAACCAGGTTCAGGAATAGCTACTTCCCCATAGCCATCAGGTTATTAAACTTGGCTCGGACAAAACTCTGAACATTAATAGCCCATTATCTGTTTATTTGCACTTTATCAGTTTATTTATCCATGTGTTATATATATATTTATATAATGGTATATGGACACACTGATCTGTTCTGTAGGCAATGCCTACTATGTTCTGTTGTGCTGAAGCAAAGCAAGAATTTCATTGTCCTATCAGGGACACATGACAATAAACTCTCTTGAATCTTGTCTATTGTCTATAATGTTGAAACTGGTGATTCAAGAAGACTGAAGTGAGCTCAATCAAAAGTTGAGAGTTCCTGTTATTGAGTTAAAAGCATGAAACCAGGCCTTTCAGCCCACTTTGTCCATTGCGACCAATTTGAAATACTGGGCTAATCTCATTTGCCTGCATTTGGCCCATAACCTATTCTATCCATATGGCCAAATATCTTTTCAAAGTTGGAATGATATCCTCTTTTTTTAGCCTCCTCTGACAGCTCGTTCTGGATATTTTCACATCTGAAAAGGTTGCTCCTTAAGTTCCTCTTCAATTTCCCCCCCCTTCACCTTAAAGCTACATCCTCCAGTTTTAGAATCCTCTACCCTAGGTAAAAATGAGAGAGTTCACTTCATCCATGCCCCTCATGATCTTCTATACCTTAACAAGGTCACCCCTCAGCCTGCAATGCTCAAAAAAAAAAGTCCCAGCCAATTAGGACAGCACAGTGGTGCAGCGGTAGAGTTGCTGCCAAACAGCTCCAGAGACCCGGGTTTGATCCTGATTACGGGTGCTCTCTGTGTGGAGTTTGTACATTCTCCCTGTGACTGCATGGGTTTTCTCTGGGTTTTCCGGCATCCTCCCACATTCCAAAGACATGCAGGTTTGTAGCTTAATTGGCTTCTGCAAATTGTCCCTCGTATATAGGATAGAACTAGTGCACCGGTGATTAGTGGGTCAAAGGGCCTGTTTCCACTCTAAACTAATCTAAATTAAACTATCCAACCTCTCCCTATAAATCCAAGCCCAGATAACATTTTAGTGAATCACTTCTGCATCCTTTCCAATTTAATGACATCCTTCCTATAGATGGGCGACCAGAACTGCACACGCTACTCCAAGTGTGATCTCATCAATGACTTCAACAGCTGCATGATGATGTCCCGACCTTTGTACTCAATACCCTTAACAATGAGAGCAAGCGTGCTTCTGCACCCTATTGTCTACCTGACATGCCATTTCGGGGAATCGTGCTGTAGTTTAGTTTATTGTCACTAAACAATAAACTAAGGTACAGTGAAAAGCTTTCATTGCCTGCTAACAGACCAGTGTTGCCTGTACTCCCAGATCTCTCTGCTCTGTAACTCTCTCCAGGGCTCTGCCATTTACTGTGTAAGTACCGTCCTGGTTCGACAGAGCAAATTGCAACACCTCATACTGGTCAGAGTTAAATTCCATTTGCTATTCCTTGCCCCAGCTCCCCAGCTGATCTAGATCTTGTTATAAACTATGTATTGTCACACAGAAGACCCAACACTGACCCTTGTGGCACTCCGTGGCCAAGTACATACAATCTGAAAAATCAACTACCCGTTGACTCCTTCTCCAAGCCAATTTTGACTCCAAATGGTTAGCTCACCATGGATTCCATGCACTCTAACCTTCCACAATAGTTAACCCCCATCAATTATCTTGGTGACCTCTTCAATAAAACGTTAAGCTGATTTGTGAGATGATTTCCCATGCACAAAACCATGCATCGTGGCTTAGTTCAGCAACTTGAGCACCCTGGAGAGGAAAAGACTACAAAAAGTAGTATACACTGCCTAGTCCATCATCGGCTCTGACCTCCCTTCCATCGAGGGGATCTATCGCAGTCGCTGCATCAAAAAGGCTGGCAGTATCATCAAGGACCCAAATCATCCTGGTCACACACTCATCCCCCCGCTACCTTCAGGTAGAAGATACAGGAGCCTGAAGACTGCAACAACCAGGTTCAGGAATAGCTACTTCCCCACAGCCATCAGGTTATTAAACTTGGCTTGGACAAAACTCTGAACATTAATAATCTGTTATTTGCACTTGATCAGTTTATTTATTCATGTGTGTATATATTTATACAATGGTATATGGACACACTGATCTGTTCTGTAATCATGCCTACTATGTTCTGTTGTCCTGAAGCAAAGCAAGAATTTCATTGTCCGATCAGGGACACATGACCATAAACTCTCTTGAATCTTGAATGCCGACTATCCCTCATCAGTCCATGCCTATTCAAATGCTGGTAGATCCTGTCTCTATGAAACCCTCCAACAATATTACCATCATTGACATAATGTTTACTGGTTTATAGTTCCATGGCTTGTCCTTGCTGCTCCAATAATGAGTTTGGTACCATTGCTCTGCTGATTGCAATTTTCCTGTGTTATCTTCTCTCATTCCCTCCACACCCTTCCCACCTCCACCCCATCCCCACTTAACCTCCATTAACTGATTAACAGCAATTTCTGGCATGTATTCTGTTGAGTGATGACTGATGAAAGGTATTTGTTTAATGCTTTTACCATCTTTGTTTTCCATGATTACTTCCCCAGAATCTCGCCATGACCACACTCAGCATTTTTTAGTAAAATTATAGAAACTCTTGTGTTCTCATTTTTCTTTATTAAACTTTATGTCATTGATTATTTTCATTGTCCAATCAACCTGCAGACCTGTCAGCCACCATTGTGCTATTATTATTTTCCTTCGATATATCGTGTCTGTAATAGTTAACGTGTAAGTAAGGTATAGAAATTAAGTTCCGATCCTTTGGTTATTTGAAATGTGTGTTGAAGACAGTTGCAAGTTGTTGGGCTTTTTGGAATTTTGCAAGAAAGTAAAATAAAAATGCTGGAGACTGAAGTTTGGTGAAGGTGAAAAATAATAAGTAGTTTGTAATGAAAACGATTAATATTATATGTCACCTAAATCTGTTGTTATCATTGCATCAATGAGAGAAGTGACCAGTCGGATATTTCAAGATTTGCATGGTCACTTTAATTTTGTCAATCAGCAGGGAATCTTCTGCAGGATGTTGAGATAATGGGAAATTTTCAATATCAGAAAAGAAGATGGGGAGTTGGACTTGTTTCCGCTCAGTGTTCAGACATGACTTCAATTCAAGGGCTGAATGAATCATGTTAAGCCAAGCATTAATGTTTTTAAAACGTTCATTCTTAGGAGTTAGCCAGACAAATTTGACAATCTAAGTAATGTGTAGAAATTTTTAATCGAATTTCCATTTGGTAGGTCAACATTCCTAGGAGACATTCGGAATGATTTGAAATTGGCACATCATTGACCAAGTGAGCTCAGATCACAGCTGCTCAGGGCGATCATTGCAAAAATGGTAGACAAAAGCATTATTCATTTCCTGTAATGTCTATGAATGTACCAAATTATGGCACCTTGCTCTTCAGCTAACAAAATAATGAGGACCCAGAGTTCAAGATTAAACTGTTGAAATAGCGCATGTTGCTGCTACTAATGTGTCATAGATTTCCAGGCAGGGGTACTTTGAAAACAATGAAGGTGTTCTGGAACAAGTGCAAAGAAAGAGAGGGTGAATAACAGAAAATCTAGAAGGTGGGCTGCAGTTAGGTCAGATTCCTTGGAGAAAAACAATCAAAACTGTGAGTATCAGCCTGAGGGGTGATTATTCCACAAGCTCATTCATTTTAATTAATCAGTGATTAAATCATCAATCAGATGTGGTTTGTAAATTAACCACATGTACAATTTTGCTGTTTTTGTTTACTTTATCAAGGGTAATTGCTTGAAACGCTGATGTGTGATGCTGATGATAATTTTAAAGTGGCCCATGCTGAATTGTACTGGACTGAACCCGCCAGATGAGGGCAAGATGTGTCGGCCACTACTCTCCAACAGTGTCTTGCACCCACCTGAAGAAGTTCTGAAGAAGGGTTCTGACGGCACTTATCCATGTTCTCCAGTATTGCTGCCTGATCCGCTGTGTTATTCCAGCACTTTGTGGCCCTGTGTAGGAATGTACTGCAGATGCTAGTTTACACCGAAGACAGTCAAAAAAATGTCCTTTTATCTATTAACCATCATCTGCAGTTCTTTGTTTCAACTGTGTGCAATGATAAAACCTTACTTGGTTATAGTAGACAATTGTCAATATATCGGACACCATTTCCCCCCCCCCCCCCCCCCTATGGTCTGTTACAAAGAGGCTTTGTTATATATTACCCATTATTTCTCCACATCCTTGATTCTGCATAATATGTTCATCTGTGGCTTCAACTGCTCTGGGCAGACTTCCAGGAGCTGCAGCACAACACACTTCCGAGCATTCAGGGTCTGCCATAGCCCCATAACTTTTATGACTAATTCTTTGACTAAGATAGTAACATAGAGGAAAAACACGTTGTCACTATTCATTCTGGGCACTAAAGGCCACGATCAAAGGCCACACTATGATCCCTTCACTTAAACACTTAGATATGCAATGCAAAAAAAAAACTTTGCAAATGCTTTAATATCTAATATTATTAAAGTCGTTAAGTTTGAAAAATATATGCAAATGGTAGAAATAATTTTTGAAAGTTTTAAAAGCCTCAGTAACAGAGTGTGAGAGTAAAGGGTTAATGGAATATTGGCAGCATTCGGGCAAAACTACAACAGTTGATTTTAATTCTAATTGAAAGACTTCTGTTGTTTTTCAAATTTTGTTTGCTAATTCATTCATTGCTGTTGCATCTTTACTTATCTCACTGATTTTAATGGGCTCCCCTTTTCTGCATCAGGTCTGACATGATGCTGGAGCTGTACAACTGTTCTTCATTCTAACTGTCGAAGAATATCAAAGTTGACACACTCCATTGGGTTCCCTGAGGAATTCAGCTGAGTGACCCATCCTTATTGGCATTCCCAATCTGTCGGTAAGTGCAGAGCTTCTGCCTGTGTTAACGTGAACTCCATTTTTAAATGGAATAAATGTTGATTTCTGACTTTCAATAGCAAGATTGGGCCTGTTATTAATGCATTGATAATATTTTATGCATAATTTCTTGATGTATCAGATAAACACCTACAAATCACACCACTGTGACATTTTCACCTCACAGCACAATTTCTTAGTGCTTCGGAATAATGTTCCATATTAGGGGCATTAACGTTCTGCAGATTAAATTGGGATGGTAGAACAGGAAAAAGTGTTGTCATTCTTTGTCTATTAATTTTCATTGAATTTGCAAAGACATTCAATATTTCCTGTGTGTTCAGCCTCGTTGGAAAATGCTGTGCTGTTATTTCCATTTTCCAGCCTTTTTTGCTCATAACCCTGCAACCTAATCCTTTCAGGAATGAGGCAACTGGGAGGATTGATAAATGTAGGGTGGTAGATATTATCTATCTGGCTGTTTTTTTGTTTTGACAAGATCCTGTATGGTAGCAAAAACAAAAGTTTGGAGGAACGCAGCAGTTCAGGCAGCATCTGAAGAGAAATGGACAGGGTTGTGACCCTTCATTTGGATTGGGCGAGTGGTCTCGACCCAAAATGCTGACTATTAACTTCCCTCCACAAATGTTGCTTGACCTGCTGAGTTCCTCCAGCAGTTTGTGTTTTGGTCCAGTCTGCAGCATCTGTAGTCTCTTGTGTCTTCTGCATGGTCGATTGGTCTATAAAGGTAAGACACATGCGATCCAAGGCAAGCTGACTATTTGGATCCAAAATTGGACCAAAAGAAGGAAGGAGAAAATGGTAACTGGTAGCCTGTGGTCAGTGGTGTACTGCACGAATGGGTGGCGGCATCTTTGTTATTTGTGATATGTGTTAATGGCTTGGATGTGAATGTAGGAGGTATGATCAGTATGTTTGTGGTTGCCATGAAAGTTTGTGGTTGGCATGAATGGAAGGATCTTGGAGTTCAAGATAATATTTGCCTGAAAATGGTAATACAAGCAGATAGGGTTATGAAGAAGGCATATGGCATGTTTACTTTCATTGGACGGAACAGAGAATATAAAAGTTGGGACATTATGTTCCAACTTTAGAAAACACTGGTGAGACCATGCTTGGAGTATTGTGGGCGCTGTATGTGGTTACGCAGGAGAGGTTTAGGTTTATTATTATCACGTTTACCAAGGTACAGTGGAAAGCTTTGTTTTGCCTGCTATCCAATCATAACAAATATTATATGTGAATACAATTGTCAAACACAAGAACAATAGAAAGAGTAAAGAGGAAGACACAGAGTGCAGTATATAGTGCACCATGGACAAAGTCCAATGTACGCAATGGGGTAGTGAATTGGGCAGTACCCTAGCTTACAGAAGGACCTTCAGAAGTCTGACAACAGAGAGAGCTGTTCCTGAGTCCCTCTGAAGGAATGGCTGGGATTGTTTGATTATGTTGGCAGTGTGAAGTGTAGGTGGAGTCAATGGTGAGATGTCTGGTCTGTAATGGAGTAAGCTACATCTACTACCCTCTAAAATATCTTGCAGTCTTGAGCGGAGCGGTTTCCAAGCTGTGCTGCAACCCGACAGTATGTTTTCTATGGTGCATCTTTAAACGTTTTCATGAATCATTGGAGACATGCCAAATGTCCTCAGTCTCCTAAAGCAATAGAGATGTTGGTATGCTTTCTTGGCTGTTGCATCAATGTGGCTGGTCCGTGACATATTAATATTACATGTCTGGTCCACGTAATATTAATACCAAGGTACTTGAAGCATCAACCACTTTGGCACCATTGATGCGGATTAGGACATGCTTCCTGAAGTCAATAATGAGCTCCTTCATCTTGCTGACATTGAGGCAGAGGTTATTACTACTGACACCATGTTACTGAGTTCTCCATCTCCTTCCTGTAAAAGAGTGTGCAGACGGGATTCGCTGGATGTTGCCAGGATTGGAGGGCTTTTGCTATAGGGAGAGATTAGATAGGTCAAGCTGGAGTGAAGGAGGCTGAAGATCATCTAGTAGAAGTGTACAAAATCATTAGCGGTCTTGATAGGGTACATAGATAGAATTGTTTTTCAATGGTAGGTATCAAAACAAGAGGTCGCAGGTCTATTCATGGACGATTGTGTCTCACAAATTTGATGAATCTTTTTGAAGAAGTAACCAAGAAGATTGATGAGGGGAGAGCTGTAGACGTAGTCGAAATGGACTTAGGCAAGGCCTTTAATAAGGTTCCACATTGGATGCTGCTCTAGACCAGTGATTTCCAACCTGGGGGCCATGGCAAATTTCAGGGGGGCCCCAGAAACATTTTGGGATTTAGGGGGCCACAGGTTCAATGAAGGAGGCCACAGAACTACCACCCTGTTGCCTCCTAAATTTCAGTTCTAATAAATTGAAATCTATGTAGTTGAAATATTTTTGATGTTAGTGGAATAGAATAAAAGAGAATATATGTGCAATTAATAGACACCGATATTTTTATGGAAGGTATTATAATATTGAGGTACTTTTTTTCCGCTAATAATGTCAGGGGGGACCACAGAAAAATTAAAAGATCCCAAGGGGGCCATGAGCTAAAAAAGGTTGGGAACCACTGATCTAGACGGTTAGATCACATGGGATCCAGGAAAAGCTAACTAACTGGAGAAAGAATCGGTAGGAAGCAGTGTGGCGTGGAAGGTTGGTTTTTGGTTTAGGTGCTTGTGACTGGTGGTGTGCCTCGGATTAGTGCTAGGCCCATTGTTGTTTGTCATTGATAACAATGATTTGTATGAGTATATACAAGGCATGATTAGTAAGTTTGCAGATGACATTAAAATAAGTGGCATTATATGGACAGTGCAGATGATTATCATATCAGTGGATGATAATGGAGTTTCATTTGGATAAGTGAGGGTGTTGTAATTTGGGAAGTCAATCCCGGGCAGAACCTTAACACTGCAGTGTAGACCCTTGGGGAGTGTTGTAAAGCAGATAGGTCTAGGAGAACAAGTACATTGTTCCCTGAAAGTAGCATTGCAGGCAGATACAGTGGGTGAGGAAGGCTTTTGACATGCTGATCTTCATCAGACAGTGAACTGAGTATAGAAGTCGGGACAGTATGATAATGTTGTACAAGACGTTGTTGAAACCGCACTTGGAGTATTCTATTCAGTTTTTCTCTTTCTGCTATGGTATTAAAATGCCATTAAACTGAAAAGGACATTGCCAGATCTCAATGGCCTGAGCTATAGGGAAAGGTTTGGCAGGCAAGGTCTTTACACCTTGTATTGAAGAAGGGTGAGAGTTGATCTTGTATAGGTGTGTAAAATCATGAGTGGAATAGATGGGGTGAATGCACAGCATCTTTTTCCCAGGGTAGGCGAATCAAGAACTAGAGGACATGGGTTGAAGGTTAGAAGTAAAAGGTTTAATAGGAACCTGAGGAGCTACTTCTTCACATAGAGGGTGGTTGGTATATGAAATTAGTTTCCACAAGAAAGGAGGTGCAATGACAACATTTACAGGACATTTGGACAGGCACATGGATAGGTGAGGTTTAGAGGCTTATGGGCTAAATGCAGGCAAGTGGGACTAGCTTAAATGGAACCTCTTGTCAGCAAAGATTAGTTGGGCTGAAGGGCATGTTTCTATAAGTGCTGTATGACTATGACTTTAATACCTTGGAAATATTTCTGATGTGGATCATAACTTTGTATTTGTAAATGTGTTCCCTTGTGCTTTATATATTGTTGCTATTGATAGTCTGGGACATAGGTGCAGGGAATGGATCATCAGATGGGAGCAAATATAGAACTTTCATGAATGTACACATTACTATCGTTGTTCCTTGCCATCTAAAGTTGTTGTCTGGGGAATGACCTATGAAGAGCAAAATTAAATAGATGGATCGGGAAGGATTTAATCTTTGTACAGAAACGGTTTTCAGTTTAAAAGTGTTCTTTGCTGATCTTTCCTTGACTCAATTCTGACTGACAGTGAAGAGACAGGAGGTGATGTCTGAAGATCACAACTGTTTGACCTCTGTCCTGTTACTAAAAATGTTCCTGGAAGAAAGTATGTCAGCTAGCTACTTAGCTGCTGCACCCAGTCAACAAGGTTGACTCAAATGTACTGCACAAGGAAGAAGCACGTAATGTCTCTTGATCATGCAAAAAGGACATCTGTAAAGTCATCTGCCTGACTCACTTCCAACTCCAGTCTACCAGATTAATATGATACGTTATTCGAACCTAAACAAGTGAAGCATTATTAATAATAATTATTGAGAACATTATTGAGAAATAACGTCGCAGTTTTATGAAAAGGAAATGGAGTGCAACAAATCTTTGATTTTTTTGTGGGTGTAACCAGTAGTTAAAGCGCAGTAATAGACTTGGAATTTCAGGAGACATTATATAGGATTAGGGCCCATAGGCTGCAATATGTTCCACATGCTGAAAATAATGAATGGATAAATACTCAAAGATTATTTGGCCACTGTAAATTGCCCCAGGTGGTTGTAGTTGGGGGGAGGGGGTGAATAAGCAACAGGGAAAGGGGGAGAATGGGACTGATGTGAATTCACTGAGTTAATAGACTCAATGTGTGTATGGTCTTTGTGTCATAAGGAAATGTAAGAAAGTATAAGATAAGTATAAGAGAAATAAACCAATTTCGGAAGATAATTTGCAGCCCAGAGTCTTAACAGTTGAAGGTAGATTGATTACACTCAGTAGTACCCAGTCAAGGAGAATTTTACTTCGGAGTCACGTGAGTGACTACGTGAAGAAGGGCCGTCCGTCTGCGTGCGCGTCATTAAGTCTGAACGCAACGCGCGCGATGGACGGGCAGGCACTGTGTCCTCCCAGCCGTCGGGATGAGCTGGTAAGGAAAGTACGAACTACCTACCTGCGTTGTTTTGGGCTTGAAGTTTTTTTTCAGAGCCCAGATGTCGGGGAGACGGCCCACGGGGATGTCGGCTGCCGAAGACCGCAGCTTTCCAAATAGCGGGCGACGGTCTTGTTCCCGACATTAGCGCCGACAGTAGAATCGGCAGGAGACTTTGCGCGGGAGCAGGAGCTCCGTGGTTGCCCTGTGGGGCGTAATGCCACCCGCAAGTATAAACCCGTTGACTCTGATGAGTCCGGGAAAGAGGGATACCCTCCCTCAACGGAGAGCGTCTGAGGACGACTTCTCCCACATGGAGCAATTTATGGAGAAGTTGCTCCAACACGGCAGGAGACTTTGCGCGGGAGCAGGAGCTCCGTGGTTGTCCTGCGGGGCGTAATACCACCAGCAAGTCCATCAAAAACCCGTTGACTCTGATGAGTCCGGGAAAGAGGGATACCCTCCCTCAACGGAGAGCGTCTGAGGACAACTCTCCCACATGGAGCAACGCTTCCCGACATTAGCGCCGACAGAGAGCAGTATCAGCCCGGGTCCTACAGGAGTGCCGGGAGCCTCGTACATGGGGCAGCCCAATGTCTTCCCCATTGGAGGGGGAACTACATGTGGAAGAAACCACTCTGAATAGTAAGATTAAACGAGAACTTACCAGTTTGAAGTTTGATCTTTATTTTATGAGGAGGAACGTTGAGGGAATACGTGAAAGAAGCCCGCTACGACGCATGCGTGTCATCCTTCAAAGCAGCGGTGTGAGGTCACAGATACACTATAATGACCTAAAATAGTAAGATTATTAAAAATATACCAGTTTAAGATATGACCATTCGAGGGTGGGAGCGGAGGGCACGTATTCCCTCAACGTTCCTCCTCATAAAATAAAGATCAAACTTCAAACTGGTAAATTCTCGTTTAATCTTACTATTTTACTTTGGAGTCACGTGAGTGACTACGTGAAAGATTTCAAAGCTGTGTGACCTCATGCCGTGGAACGAGTCCATGCTTCACAACTGCCTTGGTAGTTTGGGAGAAATTGTTAATGATATTCAAAACATTCATACCAATTATTTAATGGAAATGATAAATAATATCTAATTCATTCAAATCATAACCCTGTATTCTTCATGGATAAATTATCATACAGAACTTAAAATGTTCCCCGAAAATGTTCCCATACTGCTAACTGGTTTGTTATAACATTTCTGAAACGTTTTCTCCGACAACCATCCTGCAATCCTGAGGATTTGGTCCATGGATACATCAAGGCGTTTTGCTGCGGATGTAGCTGCAGCCCTGGTGGAGTGAGATTTAAATATGTTAGTGTCCACTCCCGCCTATCTTAACCCATATTTCAGCCACCGCGAAATGGTCTGAGTTTACACTCTACGGTACAGTTTCTTATAGCTGATTAAACGCCATTTCCTTGCCTCTGATAGCCTTTGTCCTTTCACTGTATAACAAAATGTGCTTCACTATACAGAGGCGTTTGTCCTCCGGGTAGGCCATCAATTCTATGACCTGCCCCGCTGATCCTGGTCTATTTTGTTTAATAATACGGTCCTGGATCACAAAACCCCAAACTTCCTGCCGCCATAGTGAAGCCATCCAGTCTTACTTTTTGCAATAACTGGACCCTTTGTGCTGTGACCAGCGCCATCAGCATTACCATTTCTTAGTTAGTTTATCCACATTTAATGCTGTAGCTGGCGACCAATTCCTTAGCATGGTCAAGACCACACTTACATCCCAGATTTTGTTGTACCTTATTTTGGGTGGCTTGGTGTTAACATTGCCTCTTAAAAGTTTAACTACCAGAGGATGTGATCCCACAGACTGGCTTTCTGTTCCTTGCCACCAATAACTTGACAATGCACTTCTGGCACTATTCACAGTGCTGTAACTCAGTCCTCCATAGTGCAGGCTGGTGAGAAACTCTAGCACCGCCGGAACATCCTTATTTCTGTGGTCCAGAAGGTTATTATGGCAGTAATTAGTCCATTTTTAATATGACCTAAATACTGTTTTTTGTGTAGACCTTCTTTGTGCTGCTGTGATCATGTCCACAGTTCTTTTTGATAGCCCCATGTCCCGTAGCGGTCTTTTAGAGTCTACTAAATCAATATTTTCTATGGCATGGATAGCTATCCTGAGTTACTGGATGCACCAGTAACTTAGGACTATGTCTTAAAGTTATACGTGATTCCAGCACCATGTCCTGTATCACGGAGAACCATGGTTGGGTAAGCCAATCAGGTACTAAGAAATCGCAGATGCCGATTCCTGTTGAATTTCCCTTAGTACCCCATTGATTAGGTAGAAAAAAGGAGGAAATACATAAATGAAATCTTTTCCCCCCCTAGTGCAGTGAAAATGCATCTGTAGCTTCTGCCTCAGGATCTGGTTCCAATGATACATACCTCGGTAACTGGCGATTTAAACCTGGATGCAAATCTAATATCCGGCCTTACATACTTTACTGTGATTTCAGCAAATACCGTTCTATCCAACATCCATTCAGTACTTTCAATAAATTTTTGTGACCTGGTGTCTGCCACTGAATTAGTATCCCTGGTAGATACGTAGCCGATAACCAAATATTCCTTTGGACACACCATTGCCAAATTGAATTTGCCAATTCATCACAAGATGTTGATATATTTCCACCCATATGACTTATATATGCCACCACCGAGGTATTATCTATCTACAATCTAACATGCTGCAGTTTCATTCCTGAGCAATAAGATTTTAGCCCATGAAATGCACTTAACATTTCTAAGTACTTATACCCTTAGTGTTAAGTAGGTTAGCTTCTTGTATATTCCATCTCCCCCATAGCTCGAGATGGTATCAGTTGTACCCCTAACCAATTGCACTGGCATCTGTTTGTAATAGCACAGACGGGTTGTGAATAACTATTGGGTTGGAGCAATACTTAACATTGTGTTCCCACCATTGTAATTCTTTTATGGCTTCTATTGTTAGCTCCATTGGCCAAAAATAAATGGCCTCTATTAATTTTGAGCCCATTGTAACTCTGTGGCTTTTCCTATTAGTAAAGTCATTAACATATTAAATGTGTTAATGGTGTCAATTTTGACTTAAGTGGATGGATAATGAATCCCAGCTGTTCAAACAATTGTGTAGTGGCAACCACTGCCTAACATGCCAATTCATAAGTTATTCCCACAATAAGTATATCATCCAATTATGCCATTACTCTATGATTTTGGTGTTGCGGCAATACCAAAGCTGGTTTAAAATTTTCCCTCTGTTGGATATTGTATAGTAAGCATCTTAAAGATCAATACTTGCCATAAAGTAGCCTGCTGAAAACTAACTCTTTAGCACTGCTAAAAGTATCCATTTTTAAAATGAACATATTGCACAACATTGTGAAGCGTTGATAAATCCATAATAATACGGCAACCCCCATCTTTCTTATTTCTAATAAATATGTTTGAGACAAAATCCTGTTGTTCAGGTTTGGTTTGTTCCATTACCCCTTGAGTGAATAATCTTTGTAGTTCCCTTTTAGTAAGCATGTATATTCTGTCCGGTGTATGTTGTACTGGAGGGTTATGTTTGTGTAGAAACTCTATCAGATATCCCTTAATACTGCTAAGGATATATCTGTCCATAGTTATATTACACCATGCTTCCAAATGAAGTTGCAATGTCCCTCCAACTTCCGTGCTCCCTATTAATGCTGGAGCCCCAGATTCACCTACCTCCATGGTTATCGGTGGTAACCAAGTTATTTTCTTGGTTTCATTCGTGGTTGTGGAGGGCCTTGAGGTTTAGGTTAGGGTAGATGCTGAAGTAGAGGCTTTTGCATCTTCCACAGTGGTCGTCCTGGGCCAAACCCTAAACAGGATGCTGCTGCTGGGTACCTCTGCCCAATTCTTTGTAGTATTATTACAAAAAACTACCTCTGCCCACAAGGTTAATGTCTTCCCCAGATATCCTTTGGATGCTCTAATCAGCCCCAAAGTCTAGCCTCCTCATCCAAATCTTTAACCTGTTTGGACAGGTGTCCCCCCAAATAACAGGGTCTATAGCCCTTTGCTTTACATAGTATAGCGAACTTAGGGTCTATAGCTGGCTGAATGGCCCTCTTTCTAATATATTTAGTTCAAACTGCACATTGCAAAAATAGTGCAATAGCATCCTTGTGGTCACTAATTATGTCCACCTTTTCTAACATGCGGGCCAAAACTGTTATGCCCGCCATGAGACCTTTCAGAGTATTTTGGATTTTAATATCCCTACTCCTAACGGCCTGCCCAACGTGTCTGCAAGTGCACCTGTAACACTGGCTACATTAAGAGCACCACAATTTCCCGGGGTATAAATGCCTTGCCAACACTTCAGCAAAAAGTATTAGCTTGAAGTTGATGGGTGGACATATATTCAATACTCACAGCCATCATTCTCAGTGTGTTCCTGCTGGCAGTACTGGCTCATCATGTTCAGCAGGTTGTTTTTTCCCACCCTTCAAAAGGGGAAAGGTGGCTCCATCACCTGCTCAGATTTTACCCCGTCAGACCTTCCATACCCTCCTCAGAGGCGTCTGATATTTCATGCAGCCCTTATGGGAAACTGCTGTGGGACTTATATTTTTTGCCCACTGTGGCTATCCTCCAATCCCGGAGCCTGCCACTGTGGAGAAATTTACTCCAGCAACCGCTCCAGCCGACTTACATGCTCTCGGGCACTAGTCGATCGCGGGTGCTTTAATATATCGGACCGCTCCTGCCGACCTTGGTGCTCTCGGGCACTAGTCGCACGCGGTTTTTCCCGCAGCCGGTCCCCATGCCTACGGGCACTGGTCGCTCCCGGCCTCCCGATATACTCATGCCGCTCCTCATGGTCCCGGTATTCACGGGCACCTCTACCCATTTAGGGTGAAGTTTGGCACTTGCTCCCTTATGGGAAATGCTGGTGCCGACATTCATTGCTGCCTGCTGCTGGTCAGTAAACAGCAGCGACATTTGTGTGGCGGCGACTTCAGTGTTCTGTACTGACGTCCGTAGCTGGCTGCCTGCTGTTCAGAAAACAGCAGCAACGTCTGTGGCTCTGCCCTGACGTCCGTAGCTGGCTGCCTGCTGCTCTTCAGAATACGGCAGCGACGTCTGTAAAGAACAAAGGTAAGGAAAAATTGTTCTTACCTGTGCTGGTTCTCAGCCTGCCGTTTGGGAGGAACGTCCTTCCTCCCGCAGCCCCACGTACCCCTAGCGTAGGTCCTTGGGCTGTTGTCCGAGATGTCGGCTGACGGCTACGGAGTACTCAGGGTACTGGTCGCCCGTCCCGGTCCTCCAGCCGCTTCAATCGGCTCCAATGCCGCTAGCGACTGTATCCAACCCGGGACTTGTTGCTTCGCTTCCCGCCCGGCAGCAGTGAATCTTGCCGGTGCGGGGAGCGACGTCGGGCACAGCTGTTTCCTCTCCGGAGGATTCGCGTGCCGTCGGCTGCTGCTGGCTGCCCGCTGTCTCCGCGGTTCTCCCCTCCAGCTTTCCCGCAGCTTCTTCATCCTGCGGTTTCCTACCTGCAAGGTAAGTGGGAAAAATTTTGCAGTCTCTTACCTGCTTCTTTCCATTTACCTCTAGGGAGACGTCCTCTCCCACGTCTGACTCGTACAATGCGTGTATGCGATATGACACACATGCGTCGTAGCGGGCTTCTTTCACGTAGTCACTCACGTGACTCCGAAGTAAAATCAGTGTACAAAGAAGAGGGGGGGGGGGAAACCTTCCCAGGGACAAGCAGAAGAAAGGAAGTAAGTAAGTAAGTTTTACTTATATTTGCACTGTTTAAGTCAACACCAAAATGCTTTACATAAAAGGAATAATAAGCTTCCATACTAACAAACAGAAAATAAGTGCTTCTGCACTTCCACTGGGTGCTTCCCTGGATGGAATCTAGCTCTTGACAGCCCGGGTATTATGTAGAACCAGCAGGCAGCACAAATGCCTCCTGCTCTGAGGAGAGGAACATGTCAGCACAGATATCCTCAGGGGCCTGCGGCAGCACCTGCTTTCAGGGCTGCCTACGAACCTGATTCTCAGTGGAGAGGAGTGTGAATGATCAGTAGGTAACTGATCTCGAATTTAAAGTATGAACATACTGAAGCATGCATATGGCTTCAAGAGCCAGCAGTTGGCAGAATATCTGCATAGGCGACAACACACCCCACACCTCCATAGGGGGTAAGAGGTTCACTGAATCCGGTGGTAGCTTGAACGCTGGGCACGGAAATATGATCAGAGTCGTCTTTCAAGGCAGACTCAGAATTATGGCCAGAATTGTCCTACAAGTCAGGTTCAGTATGATGACGTTCAGACCAGACCCAAGCAGAGGTCAGGAGAAACATGGAATCCACACTTCCTTACCAGTCCTACTCCCAATCAAGGAGAGAAAAGGAACCCGCATCAGGGGCCTTGGGCTTACCACAAGACCACCGGTAGCCATGGAGGTAGGTGGGTCTGGGTTTACTGAAACAAGGGATTGTGGAGCAGTTACATGTTGGTAATTTACACTTATGTTCTTGTTCAAAATGACAATAACATGAATTTTCAGAACTGGTTTTTAAACAGATAATAACATGTGATAATTTTTACTGCACAACATACACAGGTCCCAAGCAGACTTGGAACTTGGACTGGAATTGTCATCGAGGTAGGCCCAGTATTTTTGGGCAGGACTGCCATTCAGGACATGTAACAAACTTTTAGAAACAGTAATTTTGTTATGGGCTAACTACTGTTTTATAGGAGCTTCCTATAAAATGGTCACATGGCATGCATCGACCTCAAAGATGCATACTATTCGGTGTCTATTCACTAAGAACAGGAGATATTTGAAGTTTAACTGGATTGTATGGATCTGCCAAATGGGTTGACATCAGCTCCTAGACTATTGACAAAACTACGGAAACCAATTCTGGGTCTACAAAGGTCTCAGAACCACATAGTAATGGCATATTTGGACAATTTCATTTTGGAGTCACCAAGAATTGGCAGAAGCATCAGTCAAAGCAAACCAAAACCCTGTTTGATAGAATTGGTTACCTCATCCATCCAGTTAAATCAAAATTGACACCTACAAGGGTAATTGATTACCTAGAATTTACTATCAAAAACAGTAAATATGTTGGTGACTTTGCCTAGGGGCAAACGACTATATAAATCAAGCCTGCTATGACCTGATAGTCAAATACTAGCCATCTACCAGGCAAACAGCGAGTAAAATTGGCAAATAGTAGCTGCATTTCCAGCAGAACGTATGGGTCTTCGCATTACCAGAATTTACAGCGAGCAAAGGAACAAACACTCAGATTCCATGCAGGCCAAATTGTCAAAACTGTGGATTGCCAGCAGAGGCCGTTGTTGAATAACTATGTTGGATAACGAACGTAAGGAAACTAAAAGTAAAATTTGCTTGAAAGCCATCGAGGGTTCTTCAGACCTATGCAAGCGGCTAAGGATGGGGAGCCACTAACACAGTCCAGAGCTGTGGGGGCAGATGGAATGAGCAGGAGTCTGTAATTCCCCAACATATGGAATGAATTACCCAGAATTGTTGGGGGCACAATTTGGACTCAAGGTTTCTGTAGCAATATGCAACCAGTGCTTGTTCAAATTCAGATTGATAACACCACTGTGGTGGCACATATCCATTAACAAGGGTGGTGTAAAATCTGTATCTTACGACAGATTGACGAACCTCATTTGGCACTGGTGTATCAAGAGGAATATTTGGGAAATCTACGAGGTAGATATAACACGGTGACAGATGCTGGATCATGAATGTTTAATAACAACACAGAATGGATGTTGAATCAGGCAGTATTTAATTAAATAAATACACGATTTGACATACCAGATATTGATCTATTTGCATCTAGACTAAACCATCAGTTACCCAGATATGTGTCATGCAAGCAGGATCCAGGAGCAAAGGCAGTGGATGCTTTCTCCCTCAATTGGGGAGGATTGTTTATGCATGCTTTCCGCAAATTTGTCTCACAAACCGATGCTTGACCAAAATCAAGCAAGACTAAGCCACAGGCATATTGGTAGTGCCAGATTGGCCTACTCAAGCCTGGTTCCCAAAATGTTTAGGAACTATAGTCCAGCCAGTTATGGCTGTACCCAAGAGCAGGGACCTCCTAGTGAACCCAGTTACAGGGAGTAATCATCCACTACACGAACGTATTAACTTGTTGGTCTGCAGATTCTGAGGAGGCCATTTCAAGGCATAGGACTGTCCGAACAAATACAACACAGTTCGGATAACAGATGTCTTGGAGTTTCCTATCAACTCTGTACTATAACTATAAACAAAGTTATAGTGTAATCTATAGTGCCAGAGGCGCACTCTCCTCCTATCTGATGCTGGAAGCAGGGCACGGGTTGATAGGAACGCACCCCTTTACAACAAAATGAATGACGGGAATTTACAATTTAATACCTCTAAGACTAAGGTACATGGACACATGGGATGTGAGCGTGGTACTAACCCTACTTTGACAGTGGGGACCGCCTATAACTAACCCTGAAGGTGGTATGCTGACAAAGAGTCCAGACACTACAGAAGCTACGGTTGGACCACATCACCACCAATACGAACAACATAACATTCGTAATCAGGAATCTGATAAAACATAGCAGGCCAGGAATGCAAGGGATGGAGATCAAGTTCTTGGCATATCCAGAGGACCTACGGTTGTGTGTGTGGTAACATACTAACACCACTATCTGAGAGTTACGGAGAACCACAGAGGTTCAGAACAGATCAGAAGGTGTTAACACAAACCATCTCGAGATGGTCAAAGGGGGGTAATGGCGGTAACAGAGTGAACATTCATATGGCTAAATCTCACTCCACCAGGGCTGCATCAACGTCGGCAGCAAGAGCAATGGACGTGCCTCTTGACGACATCCTAGTGGCTGCAGGATGGACGAATTAAATAACGGTCCACCTATTACCAGACTGGGGGTGTTTGCACGTACCATTTTAAGTTCTGTCCCTTAGTTTACCCCCAAGGTTGGGAGGGGGAACAAGTTTTTTAAAACTTTTCTTTCATTTTAAGCATCAGTGTCTTTACTTAACTACGTAATGTCTGAATGCTTTAATGATTACACGCATCCATGGTCAATCCATTCAGTGTGTGACGCCTGGATTCGTAACTGGCGTAAAATCACAGAGCTTTGAAATCTTCACGTAGTCACTCACGTGACTCCGAAAAAATAGTAAGATTAAACGTGAACTTACCAGTTTGAAGTTTGATCTTGATTTTATGAGGAGTTACGATGAGCGATTACGTGCCCACCGCTCCCACCCTCATATTATCAAGGTCACATGGAAGTTCTAGTTTCTTCAATCTTACTATTCTCAGGTCTTCTTTTTATCTGTGATTTAACACCGCTGCTTTGAAGATTGACGCGCACGCAGACGGACGGCCCTTCTTCACGTAATCGCTCATCGTAACTCCTCATAAAATTAAGATCAAACTTCAAACTGGTAAGTTCTCGTTTAATCTTACTATTAGACTTCAGAAATCCTGGAGAACTGAATGGGTGGAACACATTCCAAGAAATGGGGTGGGACGTAAAATCTACATAAAAAAATAGAACACTGAAATAGACCAGTTAACTGGAAAGAAGGTGAAATGGATTATAAAGTAGAAATATTTTATAAGAAATATGAAATTATCCAGGTGGAATAGAAAAGTAGACTACTTCTGAGTGACCAATAAATACTGGTATTCAGAAGGGTTTGGGAAGCATTGTAAACAAATCACAAAATTAACATTTGACCAAGGCTAACCTTGAGAAAAAGCAAATTACATGTCTTATCACTATGGGTGGAGAATGAATTAGATGTCAGTCTGCACTCGGCAACATCATATAGTTTTAATTCTCTTACCAAGTTACGTGCTTTCCATTAGAATGGGTGCAAATAAGATTATTTTTCCATAGCTAGTATCTCCTAATGATGAGACAATTCTGAGATTCAGACATTCTTTAAACAAAATATATATATTTTGTATATATATATATATAAAGGTCACAGTAGCGCAGCGGTAGAGTTGCTGCCTTACAGTGAATGCAGCGCCGGAGACCCGAGTTCGATCCCGACTACGGGTGCTGTCTGTACGGAGTTTGTACGTTCTCCCCGTGACCTGCGTGGGTTTCCTCCGAGATCTTGGTTTCCTCCCAAACTCCAAAGGCGTACAGGTTTGTAGGTTAATTGGCTTGGTAAATGTAAAAATTGTCCCTAGTGGGTGCAGGATAGTGTTAAGGTGCGGGGATCGCTGGTCGGCGCGGACCCAGTGGGCCAAAGGGCTGTATCTCTAAACTAAACTAAAATATAAAAGTTCCAAATGACTTGTCAAGAGTATAAAATTAAGGTTTGCAGTTGCATAATTAAGTGTTGGCCACCTGGGTCTGAAATGACAATTATTTCCTCTGTCAAGTTATGTATCCTGAAATTTTGCAATCCAAAGAAATGGAAACATAGAAATATAGAAAATAGGTGCAGGATTAGGCCATTCGGCCCTTCAAGCCAGCACCGCCATTCAATGTGATCATGGCTGATCATCCAAACCCAGTACCCCGTTCTTGTTTTTTTCCCACAATCCCTTGATTCAGTTAGCCCTAAGAACTAAATCTAACTCTCTATTGAAAACATCCAATGAATTGGCCTCCACTGCCTTCTGTGGCAGAGAATTCCACGGATTCCACTGGTCGGTGGGGCGCTGCGGGTTGGCTACCCTGCCAGCCGTGTGTTCGTTATTTCAACTTTTTTGGTGTGTCTAAATGTTAGTTTAGGTGTCTCTAGATGTGTCTTGTGTGGGGGTTGAAAAGGGGGGATCCGCTTTCGGTCGCCTCCTCAACAGAGAGGCAACTTTTTCCATATCGCTTCCCTCACGGCCTAACAGCATGGATTGGAGCGGCCTTTCCCGGAGTCGGGCCTGGAGCATCAGCAGCAGGCGCAGCGCGGACGTTTCCATCGCGGAGCGGGCGAACCCTTGCCAGGGGTCGCCAGAGAGGAGTGCTCCAATCGCTGGCCTGGTGACTTTGGTATCATGGGGCTGTAGTCTGCGGAGCTTCTATTCTAGCCCTTGTCGGGGATTGCTAGAGAAGAGCTCCGACCGCCGGCATGCGGCCTATAACATCCTGAAGCCACGGTCTCCGGTAGGAAAGTGCCGGTTCGGGACCTCCAAGCCGTGGAGTGTGTTTGAC
The DNA here is from genome assembly GCF_028641065.1 of Leucoraja erinaceus. Taxonomy (NCBI): domain Eukaryota; kingdom Metazoa; phylum Chordata; class Chondrichthyes; order Rajiformes; family Rajidae; genus Leucoraja; species Leucoraja erinaceus. The sequence goes on from NC_073386.1 coordinate 47,792,994, forward strand.
CATCCTGACATCATAGTTTGGATCATCCCGACGAGAGGGCCTGTACATCTGGCCGCCTGTAGCGGCGATTACGGAGGGTTTATGGCCCCGACCACGGGTGAACAAAGGAGGAGGACTCGCTGAACTTTGTTGCCTTCCACCACAGTGAAGAATGCTGTGGTGGATGTTTGTGTCAAATCTTATTGTGTTTTGTGTGTTCTTTTTAAGTGTGTTGCTGCTGGCAAATTCATTTCACTGCACCTTCGGGTGCATGTGATGAATAAAATAGACTTTGACTTTGCCTTTGACTTTGACATCTAGATGGTTGGTTTTCAACCTCCTCAGTTTGAAGGTCTCGACCCGAAACATCACACATTCTTTCTCTCCATAGATGTTGCCTGTCCCGCTGAGTTATTCCAGCTTTTTGTGTTGCATTCAGTTTAAACCAGTACCTGCAGTTCCTTCCTACACTTTTTGTTAAGTGAAACAGGTCCTATTCTCATAATATTATTCACCTCAACTAATTATTTTCTTCACCTCTGTTGCTGCAGAGAATACAATCCCAGTTATCAAATCTTTCTTCAAAGTGAAAAAAAAAATTCCAGCCCTGCCAACATCTTCATAAATCGCCCCTAGATCCTCTCCAGAGCAATTGCACCCTTTTTAACCCTTTGAGGTTCACAACTCTCAGAGCTCTGGAGATGCTCAGCCAAAGAGAATATTTAACTGATCAACACATTATTTTAGACATGAGGGGGAAGAACAAGAGATGGATGGAAATGACTAGCTGTAAACTTACTGTCTAGTTATTATTCTAATGAATACAATTATTTATGGAAATGTACTTCAAAAAACAATTTTTAAATATGTTATCTTTTTTACAAGGTCTGACTTTCCTATCACTGGAATTCTGCTACATCGGTCTCTATCAATATCTTTGTTCAGTCTCAAATTATTAATGCATTATAATTAAACTTTTTCCATACAAGAATGACACCCACTGGTTCTTGATGAAACTTCACACATATACATTCAGTAAAAGGCACCATGAAAAAATCATGCTTATGATTTGTCCGATATGATTCTTCATATTCAAATATGTCAAATAGTATCCGCAGGTTGTAGAATGAAATAGCAACAGGTATCCACTGGATTCTTATACTTTGACTTCGGCAGTAAAATTCTATCAATAGGGAGGAACGTCAATGAAGAGCAAACTAACTAATAATATCAAAAGTTGGCAAAATTGTGAAGACTGTAAGATTGAAAATTAAAACAAAATTATGTTGGATCAAATTAAAAATCTTTTCTTTGCTATAGTGTTCTAATACGATTGTGTTTGTTTATGTAATTTAGTCCAAAATATGATTGTTGTTAAAATGCATTAAAAAGGAACTGCAGATTCATGTTTACACCAAAGATAGACACAAAATGTTGGAGTAACTCAGTGGGTCAGGTAGCGTCTCTGGAGAAAATGGATTGGTGACGTTTCAAGTTGGGACTCTTTTTCAGAGTGATTGTAGGAAGCGGGCAAAAACCACTGGAAGCAAAAAGAGGTCGGAGAAATCACGGCTGTCAACAAAGGAGTCCTCACCACACAATGATGGCCTCTTCTCCTCTCTCCAACATTCCTCCTTTTCTTGGACTCTCCCATCACTCTCTATGGGGCTTTTTATTTCCAACTGCCAGTGAGACATCAACTGTCTTGACTTCTCTACTCCCCTTAGCCACTGCAATGCCTCTGAACCTACAGTAACATTGGCTGTTTCTACTGAATGCAACCATATGAACATTGAATTTTCCAATTTTATATAATTTTGCAAAAATGTCCTTTCTCCTCCCCCTTCCCACTAAAAGTCCATTAACTTGCTTTACAGTTCACAACGATGTATCCCATTTGGACTCACACCTATTTCTATTTCTAGTCTTTATCATGAAACCTCCCTTCACCTGAGGTCATCTGTTGTTGGCCATGATTTGTTCGGCCTCTTTTCACTTCCAGCTTTTTCCCCCTGCTCCCCTACTGCAATCAGTCTGAAGAAAGGTCCCAAACTGACAAGTTGCATATCCATTTTCTCCAGAGATGCTGCATGACCCCTTGAGTTACTCCTGCACTTTGTGTTTATCTTTTGAACATCTTTTGCACGTTTATTCTCAATACAAGCAGAATGGGGTACTGATTATGGATGATCAGCCATGATCACATTGAATGGCGGTGCTGGCTCGAAGAGCTGAATGGTCTACTCCTGCACCTATTGTGTATTGTCTATTGTCAGAGGCTCTGACTTTCTTTGTTGCCATATCACTCTCCTTTTATGGGTATTTTTTCTCAACAGTTTCTTAACCAATGCAGTCTCAAACTAGAAAGCATTGCAACATCTCATAATTCTTGGTACCTTTCCAAAACAAACGGGTCTCTCGTGCACTTTGTACCTTAACCTCCTACATTTGGTCTTGCATCAAGGTTCACCATTTCATGCCATTGAGAGTGGATGAGCATATTTGGCAAAAAAAGTTTTAATTGATTTGCAAGTCACCTGCAGGCAGTCCTGATAGTCGTCAGAAAACATCTTGAATATTATCCAAGTATTGGATCAACTTTTTTCCTGTGGCTAGTTCTCACGCTACAGCTGTGTTGTTCTGTCAAAATTACTGTCTGAAGCAATGACCACCTCTGTAGAGAATGAATTGTCCATACTATCTCTAGACTGTACTGCCACTCCTAATGCTGCATTGGCATGCAGAGGAAAGGCATCAGGCAATGCATAGTATTGATTAGTAGATGCTTTCAGATGTTTTTTGATTATAGTTGATTGTGTGAACTTGGATTGAATATTGAGTTGTTGTTGGCTATTGTTCAACCATATGATCTGAGGTCGATGGGCACCAAGTCTTCTTTCAGCTCTGTAACCATTTTGTGATTCTGTACCTGGGGAATTGGAAGTGTAGTTACTAAATGTTAGCTGATCAATTGCCTGGCAAGAAAGGGATTCTGGACTTTTGCTCCTATTTTATTTTGTTCACCTCGTGCACCACAAACTCTCTGCAGGCCAAAACTGCATGGTTATCAGGTTGTTCAACACATACCAGTCCACCATAAATTTGGAAACTTGCCCTTCTCTACTGTGCTGTGCTTGTCTGGGGCTTCCCAGGCAGGTGAGCTCATCAATTTTTGGCCATGGTTGTTATGGGTGGCAGCCCTGTCTTTGCCTCTGGGCACCCTGTATGTGAGATTTATAATTTAGTGAAGTGCCAGGTGGTGTGAGGACAGCCAGTAGCTGGGCTTTGGTGACTCAGATGAAGGGCACAGAAGACTGCTGCACAAGAGGAGCGGAGCAACTGTTACTTTGCTGCTGGGAAATGAGCACCATGCTCCTCTGGGAATGTTCCCGGACCGGCTGTGAAAGCCTCTAAGATTGTGCAACAACTCGTCCTTCAGTTGCAATGTCCTCAACGTGAGGAAGTTGTCAGCACTGTACCATCAGGAGACTTGACGATTCCTGGCTGCCTGCTGCCCTCTGCCGGGGAGAAGGACTTGAATTACTAATCTCATGGAAGATAGCCTAACGTTGCTAGTGCAGTGGTGTGACATGTTATGTAAGTATCTCTACTCCAGCATGGAAATTGACATCGTAGTGGAAAGAAATGATGGATCAGACATCAGTTTTGTTGTTAGTAAACTGAGTGGTTGGGGCCTGGCCAGAAAACAAACCCAAATTTTGCAACCCAAACCCAAAGAGATTTTTGGAAAAGCCCATGGATACCCAGGAAATGGAGGGATATGGATCATGTGCAGGCAGATCAGATGGACTTGGCATCATGTTTGGCACAGATCGTGGGCCAAATGGCCTTCTCCTGTGCTTCATTATTCTAAGTTCCATGTTTCGATCATCTCTACTTTGGTGTCATCAATGTAGGTACAAGATGTACAAGAGAGGGTTATGTACAAGGGTAAAATCTCCAATAAGCTTTGATACATGCCAGACAAATTGAAATGGCCACGGTTGGAATATTGTTACAGATAAGAAGGCGGTGCGGAATACATTTCTTTACATAGATTTATTCGAGCATGGAGTATGTGTCGCAGATAAACCAGGGACCATCCTTCCCTTTTATTTAAATCTTTTTATTTGAATTTTTGAATTTCACAGCAATTTGCATACATACAATGATAACAGACAGTGATAGTCAGGACATAATTGTACAACAGTATGTAAACGACCCTCAAAACTGTGGTATTATGCAATAATAGTGTAAGGCTGAGCAGAGGGGCACTAGGACCCTGCCAGAAGCCAGGCTCCAGTAACCGGATGTGGCTGGAACCCAGGGTGTGGGCAGTTAGAGAGAGGCCTGGGCTTACACGAGGCTGTTGCAGTTGCTGCTGTTATTGTACAGATTAAAGGTATACTCTGTTTACGTCGTGGTACGAGCCTTATTACAAGCATAACTCGACATGGTGCCAGAACTGGGAGACTTGTAAGCAAGAAAATAAATAAAGAAGAAGAGGACGGTGTATCGTTTTGGCGGGAAATAGGAGACGAGCTGGCAGATATGGCGCAACTTACACCCACTGCTACGTTCACAATACAACCTCCAGAGCCATTCGATTTTACCAAGCCTCAAGAATGGGAGCGTTGGATCAGGAGATTCGACCGCTTCAGGCTTGCAAGCAATTTAAACGCGACGTCGGCAGAAAACCAGGTGAACACGCTAGTGTATTGCATGGGCGATGAAGCAGAAGATGTGCTAAAGGGGCTAACGCTAACTGCAGATGAGAGGAGGGTGTACACGGATGTCAAGGCAGGCTTTGATGCATTTTTTGTGCCTAAAAAGAATGTAATCTATGAAAGAGCCACGTTCAATCAGCGTGTGCAACTGCCAGGAGAAACGGTGGATTCCTTCATCACTGCTCTATACGGATTAGCCGAACACTGCAACTATGGACAGTTACAGAACGAGCTGATCCGCGACAGGTTAGTGGTTGGGCTGAGAAACGTCTCATTGTCCGAAAAGCTACAGCTAGACAGAGACCTAACCCTTGAAACTGCTATAACAAAGACAAGGCAGTCTGAAGAAGTTAGACGACAGCGGTTTGACTTAAGAGGAGAAAATAGCGGTGCTAGCAAGTGCTCAAATGTTGATGCTGTGCATGCTAAAAGCTACAGAAAACCCAAATTTCCCTCAAAGCCTCAGCCACAAGCACAAACACCAGGCAAAAATAAATTTAATACACAGCCACAGCCAGGTTCAAAGGCCTGCTATAGATGTGGAAAAATGCCCTCGCATGGAAAATTGGAATGCCCTGCTAAAGATGCTGCGTGTCACAACTGTGGCAAAAAGGGACATTATGGCAAAGTGTGCAGAAACAGTGCAAATTCTCTCAATGCTGTCACTACAGAGGAAGAAGAGAGCTTTTTCCTGGGATCCGTGGATGCTGGAAAAGACCCGTGGACGGTGCAGCTACAAGTGAGGCAAAAAAAAGTGTGCTTTAAAATAGATACTGGTGCTGATGTCACCGCCATGCCAGCGGAGGTGTACCATGACATTACAGGGGGGCATGATGTGAAGTGCCTGGCAGTGTCGACACGCCCATTGTTTGGGCCAGGGGGCAATGCACTCTCTGTCCTGGGCGTAGCCAGAGAAACACTGCGCAGAGGCAACAAGACAGCCATAGAGGACATTTATGTAGTAAAAGACCTCCACACTGCACTGTTGGGAAGACCTGCCATAGAAAGGCTTCAGCTTGTGTGCAGGGTTGACGGCATCACCTTGGAATCTGTGAGACAACAATATCCGAAGCTGTGTAGCGGCTTGGGTCTTGTTCGGAGGCCATACTCAATTAAATTGAAGCCAGAGGCTGTGCCCTTCTCTCTCCACACGCCACGCAGAGTCCCTCTGCCGCTTATGGGAAAAGTGAAGGAGGAGATAGACCGTATGGAGAAGATGGGCGTAATCACCAAGATTGAGGAGCCGACTGATTGGTGTGCCGGGATGGTGGTGGTGCCGAAAAAAACAGGTGATGTTCGCATTTGTGTGGACTTCACAATGATGAATGGATCAGTATGCAGAGAAAAGTTTATCCTACCTTCTGTCGAGCACACTCTGGGCATGCTAGCTGGGGCAACAGTATTCAGCAAATTAGATGCCAACATGAGCTTTTGGCAAGTACCATTGACAAACGAGTCTGCCAAATACACCACCTTCATCACGCCTTTTGGGCGCTACTATTTTAACCGTCTACCCTTTGGCATAGCATCAGCCCCCGAGCACTTTCAAAGGATGATGATGACAGAAGTGACCGGTGGCCTGGAGGGGGTACTGTGTCATATGGATGACATCCTGGTCTGGGGACAGACGCAGGAGGAGCATGATGTGCGGCTACATGCGGTGCTAGAGAAGGCACAAAAGGCCGGCATTACGCTCAACATGGACAAATGTGAGCTCACACGCCACACAGTCAGATTCCTGGGTCATGTAATTTCAGCAGATGGAGTGAAGCCAGATCCAGAGAAGACGAGAGCAGTACAAGAGATGGATGCACCCAAAAATGTCAGCGAACTCAGGAGTTTTCTGGGCATGGTCAATCAGCTGGGCCGCTTCTTGCCAAACCTGGCTGAAAAAGAAAAAGTGACAATGGGCCCCAGTTCTCAGGTAGCCACTTTAAATCCTTTGCAGCAGAGTATGGCTTTATGCACATCACGAGCAGCCCCAGGTTTCCTCAGAGCAATGGGGAGGCGGAACGCGCTGTACAAACCGTGAAAAACTTGCTAACAAAGGCGTCAGACCCATATCTTGCATTGCTGGCCTACAGAGCAACCCCTCTACGGAACGGCTATAGCCCGGCCGAGCTGTTGATGGGGCGCCGCCTCCGCACTACAGTTCCTGCCCTTCCAACCCTGCTGAATCCAGTTTTGCCTGACTACAACGCGCTGGGGGCCAAAGAAAGGGAGAAGAGGTGGAACGACGCAAGATCCTTTGACAAGAGGCACGGAGTGAGAAATCTGGAGCCACTAATACCTGGGGAGGATGTGTGGATCACCGATGCACGAGTCCAGGGCAAAGTGCTATCTACACACAATGCACCTCGCTCTTATATCGTCCAGGTGCCTCAGGGCACACTGAGGAGGAACCGGCAGCACTTGGTGCCGCTGCAGACCAACAGTGAGGTAGTCGACGCGGATGAGCCACCGGTGGGAGAAGAGCCAGCTCCACCAGAGCCAGCTCCACCAGACCCAGCTCCACCAGTGACAGCATCACCCAGCGGAGAGGGCCCCACCACAGAGACTGTGCGGACAAGGTGTGGGAGAGAGGTTAGAAAGCCGCAGCGACTTGATTTGTGATTTATTGATCTGTTTTCTACAATAAAGAAAAAGAGAGAGTGAAATGTGATGTGAAAATGTTCTGTAAACCTGTTACATTTACCTGAAACCTGAAAGAATAGTTCACAGTATGGTAACGTGTAAGTTATTTTAGTTCTATTTTGCATGCTTAGATCAGGGACAGGTCTTCCAGCAAAAGGGCAGAATAAACCCCTTAAGACCTGCAGAGACAAAGGTAGTCTACCCTTTGTTCTCAAAGAAAGGGAGATGTGGTATTATGCAATAATAGTGTAAGGCTGAGCAGAGGGGCACTAGGACCCTGCCAGAAGCCAGGCTCCAGTAACCGGATGTGGCTGGAACCCAGGGTGTGGGCAGTTAGAGAGAGGCCTGGGCTTACACGAGGCTGTTGCAGTTGCTGCTGTTATTGTACAGATTAAAGGTATACTCTGTTTACGTCGTGGTACGAGCCTTATCACACGCATAACTCGACAAAAACCCTTACCCTTACCCACCCTCGATCCACCCGAATCAGGTCGGGACCAAACGGGGACAAACAACACTCATATACGTACACATCTGCACAAATACGATAAGATAAACAAAACGAAAAAACGAAAAAAATATTTAAAAAAAAATTTGTGGGGAGGGGGGGGGGGGGGGGTTGAGGGGATAGCAGCTGCAATAAGACAGAGCAGTGATAGAGGGCACTCAGTCCTCTTCCGAGTCCGGAAACAAGTTGAGAGAGTTAACAAGTTCTAGGAAAGGGTTCCATGTATCTAGGAATGTCTTGGTAGAGCCTTTGAGAGAGTTTTTCAAGCTGTAAATTGTAGAGCACCTCCTTGATCCAGCGGGCGTGTGTCGGGGGACAGGTAAGCCTCCAGTTAAGCAAGATCAGTCTCCGGGCTAACAAGGTTGTAAAAGCCAGGACCCGCTTCAACGCAACAGAGAGGTTGGTGTTGGGAGGAATAGCAAAAATAGCTGACAGTGGGTTGGGAGGAATAGTCTGGCCATAGGCTCTGCTTAGCACGTCGAAAGCACTCCTCCAAAAGGTTGCTAGCTTAGGGCAAGACCAAAACATATGACTATGGTTGGCAGGGGATTGATTGCAACTGTTGCAGGTGTCTTTAACAGCAGGGTATATTCTAGATAATCTTGCATTTGTGCAGTGAACTATTTGAAGGACTTTGCATTGGATTAGGCCATGACGGGCACATATGGAGGAAGAATGGATCAAATCCAAGGCAGAGTCCCATTGCTGGTCTGTTAGTTTCGTATTCAGCTCGCCCTCCCATGCAGCTTTTAATGAGGTATGAGGTTTCAATATAACCGTCCCTAACAAGTTGTACAAAAAAGAGATGCATTTCTTCCGGTTGGGATCTAGAGCTAGGATGGAATCGGTCAGGGTTTCAGGGGGGCGATTTGGGAAATGGGGGAATGTCTTCTTCACAAAATCCCTAATCTGGAAAAAACTAAAAAGGTGGGAGTTTGGGAGGCTATAGTTGGACGAAAGCTCCGCAAAAGACGAAAAAATGCCATCCTTGTATAGGCTTTTGATACTACTGATGCCATTACTATGCCAGGTTTTGAATGCGGAGTCTGCACTTGAAGGTTTAAAGATGTGATTTTTAAGCAGTGGGGTCAAGATGGAAGGGCTTTGTAAACTGAAGTTTTCCTGAGTTGACTCCATATCTTGAGCGAGAGGGATGCAATTGGGCCTGCACCCACAGATGTTATAGGAAGGGGGAGTTGGGAGCATAGGACAGACCGCAACGGGAGATGTGAACTCGCCTTTTCCATGTGTACCCAGGTCGGTAGGTGGTCGCAATCATCATTCATCCAGTACAGGATTTTTTGCAAGTTAGCTGCCCAGTAGTATCGCCTAAAGTCAGGAAGTGCCAAACCGCCGTCACTCTTAGAAGACTGTAGTACCGTCTTTCAAATTCTGGCCGGTTTGCTACCCCATAAAAATTTAGATATTCTCCTTTCTAATTTACAAAAAAAGATTTAGTGATAAGTATAGGGACGTGCTGGAAAAGATACAGGAATTTGGGTAGAACGACCATCTTGACCAGATTTATCCGGGCCGCGAGGGATAACGGTAAAACTGACCAGCGGTCAAAGTCTCTTTCAGCTTTCTCAACCAGAGGCAGGAAGTTTGTGCGGAACATATCAGATATAGGTATTGTGATAAAAACACCGAGGTAGCGAAATCCACCCTCCGCCCATTTAAATGAGGTTAAAGAGCGAGGGAGCTGCTTAGCCGATGAGTTAATCGGTAATAGCTCACTCTTTTGGTAGTTAAGTTTATAACCAGAATACGCGCCAAACCGTTTTAAAATATTCGTAATCACAGGGAGAGAGCTGACTGGATTCGAGATGTACAGGAGCAGGTCATCCGCATACAATGAGACTTTATGAGTTGTGTCGAACCGTGTAATACCTTTAAAGCCCTTCTCTGAGCATAACCAGACCGCCAAGGGCTCTATCGTGACAGCAAACAGAAGTGGTGATAACGGGTAACCCTGCCTGGTACCTCTCCGAAGGGGGAAGTGGGGTGACAGTGTGTTGTTTGTTTGTACTGAGGCCACCGGGGACGAGTATAATAAACTGACCCAATGAATGAAACTGTTACCGAGGCCAAACCTGTCCATCGCCTCGTATAGGTACTTCCACTCGACCCTGTCGAAAGCTTTTTCGGCGTCAAGGGAGACCACTATCTCCGGGGTCTCACTACTCGGTGAGTGGATGATGTTAAGGAGACGCCTAGTATTGTGGGAGGACTGTCGGCCTGGCATAAACCCTGTTTGATCTAACGAGATAATAGAGGGCATCACTTGTTGAAGACGGAGTGCAAGGACTTTAGAGAGGATTTTGAGGTCCATATTCAGGAGTGAAATTGGTCTATAGCTACTACAAAGCAGGGGATCTTTCTCCTTTTTAAGAATTAGGGAGATAGTAGCCCACGACAAGGTGGGCGGTAGGCGACGATGTAGAAACGCCTCGTTGTACATATCTCTCAGGACAGGTGCGAGGAGAGCGGGGAAAGCTTTGTAATATTCTACAGTGAAGCCGTCAGGGCCGGGCGATTTTCCGCTTTGCAGCGATGTGATGGCTGCTTGGACCTCAGTGACAGTTATGGGACCACCCAAGTCTCTCGTGGCTTCATCGTCAATTCGGGGAAACGTCATATTACGGAGCATGTCATCTGCAGTGGGAGGACAATCGGAAGCGTATAGTTCAGCGTAGAATTTAGCAAATGCTTCATTAATTCTAAGAGGATCAGTATAAATCTCCCCTAAGCTGGATCTAATGGCTGGAATTAGCCGTGAAGTCGCCTCGGTTCTGGCCTAATAGGCCAGAAACTTCCCAGCTTTATCCCCAGATTCAAAAAAGTGATGCCTAGATTTAAGCAGTCGTAGCTTAGCTTTATTAGTAGACATGAGGTCAAAGTCTGTTTGTAACCTAAGGCGTTCTCCAAAAAGGTTAGGGTCTGGGTCAGATGCATATTTGTCATCAATGTCCTTTATTTTTCGTAACAGGTCTGCCGTTTGGGAAGTCTCGGTTCTTTTCAGGTTGGAGACAAAAGAGATAAGTTGGCCCCTAATATAGGCTTTTGAAGCTTCCCAGAGTATACCTCTTGCTATGACCGGCGAGTCATTCAGCTCAAAATATAAAATGATTTGAGAGTGCAGGAATTGCTTGTAGTGAGCCTCTGCTAGTAATCAGGAGTTGAACCTCCACTGTTTAAAGGGGTTAGTTCGTTTACGAAAGTGAAGATCGAGGGAAGTAGTGATGATAGTAATAATACCACAAGACAAATTAACAAAATGGTGATACTAAATAAGTAAGCCAACGTATAAGTGAAACAGGAATAGCTTCCTTTGATATAACATAGTATAACTTAAAGTTGATAAGGTATAAAGAAAGAGTTAGCATTAGAGAGATTAGCAAATTGCAAACTGGGTTCTTGGATTAAGGCGCAGGTTGGAAGAACATCAATTAAGTATTGTTAAACAAAAACGTTGTAAGAGCTAATTGGTGTAACACAGCCTTGACTATAATGAGTTCTTATCAGCCCCAGACAGTCCGCTATGAAGACTAGTGTAAACAAACCAGTCAAATGCTGGTCAGCTGCTAAAAACAAGAAGGCAGAGATCAAATCACGAACCACAAAGTGGGTCCATTGAGCCCAATTTTGGAGCCTTTCAAGTATGATTACACATAAACATTATAAGGAAAAGTTGTTAAGACATAGTCATGAACGTGGTGATTTCTTACCGGCCTCATACATTTCGAGACGGGGGTCTAGTATAACAGCAAGGCCGAGCGCTAGCAGTGGCTAGTTTCTAAGGGCAGTCAAGCTAAAGTTAGCCCATAATGTGACAGTAGATTAACATCCTTCCCTTTTAAAGTGGGAACTACTTGAGAAGGAGAAGGAGAAGATGTGAGGTGGCTGCAAATGGGGAAGTGGGTTTAGCATTCACAATGGGCCAGCACTTTTGATTTGACTGACACTCTCCCCTTATTTCAGTAAACATCTGTTCCAAAGATAGTTCTAGTTTGTACATGAGTATAGAAATTGTACATGAGTATAGAAGTTGGGATGTAATGTTAAAATTGTACAAGGCATTGGTGAGGCCAATTCTGGAGTATGGTGTACAATTTTGGTCGCCTAATTATAGGAAGGATGTCAACAAAATAGAGAGAGTACAGAGGAGATTTACTAGAATGTTGCCTGGGTTTCAGCAACTAAGTTACAGAGAAAGGTTGAACAAGTTAGGGCTTTATTCTTTGGAGCGCAGAAGGTTAAGGGGGGACTTGATAGAGGTTTTTAAAATGATGAGAGGGATAGACAGAGTTGACGTGGAAAAGCTTTTCCCACTGAGAGTAGGGAAGATTCAAACAAGGGGACATGACTTGAGAATTAAGGGACTGAAGTTTAGGGGTAACATGAGGGGGAACTTCTTTACTCAGAGAGTGGTAGCTGTGTGGAATGAGCTTCCAGTGAAGGTGGTGGAGGCAGGTTCGTTTTTATCATTTAAAAATAAATTGGATAGTTATATGGATGGGAAGGGAATGGAGGGTTATGGTCTGAGCGTAGGTATATGGGACTAGGGGAGATTATCTGTTCGGCACGGACTAGAAGGGTCGAGATGGCCTGTTTCCGTGCTGTAATTGTTATATGGTTGTTATATGGTTAGTTTGATCAATGAGGTTGCAGTGTCCATTTGGTTTAGTTTAGGACCAGCATGGGGAAGGTTTACCCCTTGACCATGTGAAGTGTAACGGAGATCATACGAAGTGTAATGGAGACACGAGGAGCTTTCTAATGTTTAATGCGATAAGCTGGCGTTGGATGAAGATTATAGTGTACGAGTCGGAAGAAGTTTGAATGTACCTTATTGTTTTTCATCAACAATAAATAATTTATTAATCAAAGGTCTGTGTTTTGAAGATCTATCTGTGAAGAAGCTCTGAAGGTCCCCGACGGAGAGCTTGCATGCGCATTAAGACATCCCCCTTAACCATGTAGTCCATTTAGTGGCTAGAGGGAGTAATCGCTTGAATGATATAAAAAATCTACCGTTAGAGAGGTTGTTGGAAAAATACACTCATCCTCATGCAACTGCAACCTTTCCAGATGGATTTCCTGCCAGAAAACCTTGGATGAGAACTCCTGCGACAGACAATTTGCATGGATAGCACAAGGGCAGAAGAATTGGATTATAAGTCAACTGTGAAATATATTATTAGATGACTTTTCTCTGCTCCTCGAAACAAACAAAAACATTATTTCACAAGTCCGTTGCTTTGGGGCTCTCTTATTTTGAGGAGGCTTTTGAATTGATGTCATTAAAACATGGACCTGTTAAATGAGTGAACTTATCACAATAAGGGAACGTTTGTTTAAGAAGGAACTGCAGATGCTGGAAAATTGAAGATAGACAAAAATGTTGGAGAAACTCAGCAGGTGAGGCAGCATCTATGGAGCGAAGGAAATAGGCGACGTTTCGGGTCAAGGCCCTTCTTCCAATAAGGGACCGTGTATTTTTAAGTTTGCCACTTGTACTTAGGGCTGTTTGGATTGATAACCATCGATTTGTGACAAGTCAATAAGGACAGAGTGGAGAACTAGGGTCATAGATATAGCAAGGAATTGTGTGTGCATCACCTGAGAACGGGCCAGTGGGGGAAGCTTCAAATGTGTAAATTGTACCATCAGTTGTTGCTTCTAGTGGATGAAGGTGGTGGCCGAGTGAGATATCTCCCTTCTCCTGTGGGAATGAGACCGCCGCTTCTACCAGAAATAACTCCATACTGAGACCTCGCAAGGGACTACTGGCTACCGATATCAAGCTGTACCCCCGGGAGGGCAAATGTGACAGGGCCAGGATGCTGGCTGTAGTGTAGGCTTTAGGTGATGCAGCTGCAGAGACTGGGCATGGGCAAGGAGGGGGCAATTGCGGAGGGGGGGGGGGGGGGGGGGGGGGGGGGGGGGGGGGGGGGAGGACCCCTCAAATGAGTTAGTGTGTGTGACGCTGCATGCCGCCTCCCCCCCCACAACCGCATGTTGAGGGAACAGACCCAACGGGTCTGCACTTGGTCTAGTACATAACTAAAACTCTGATCTTGTGCTCTTCCAGTTTGTGCGTTTATTCTATTTGGGCAAAATTGGTGCGCGATAGCGTTACAATTTTTCATCAGCTCACACACCGTTCCCCTGTGCTGCGAGTACACCAAATTTCATTCCAATCAGTGGTAAATTGTAAAAGTTAGCGAGGTTTAAAAATTGTAAAAACCGTGTGTGCGCAGATCGATCGCCTCTCCTGCCGGTCAGCGCGGATTGGTCGCTTCTCCTGTCACTCCTCTGGATGGTCTGCCCCTTCCTGCACCATCGGGTCTTAACTAGAGCTGAGGGACGCTGTTGGTGGCCGACAGAGGGGGGACTGAAAGCGGCCCAGCCCAGAGTCGGATATGTCACCAAACGGAAAGCGGAGAGTCTGATCCCGGTGGTGGAGAGCGTTCAGCGCCTGCTGTGAGTCCCAAACGCACCGCCAACGCAACACCCTGCAGCTCCAGCCCCTTACCCTCTCATCCCCCTCGCTGGCTCCTGTCCCCCTCCCCCGTTAAAAAACCCCCCTCTCTCCCCCATGGCTCTTCCCCCGTCTTTTCTCCAAGCTCTTCCCCCCCCCCCCCCCCCCCCCCCCCACATGCCGGCGCGACCATAACTGCTGGTGCTTCCGGGCCGAGCCGAGGATCCGCGCCTGAGGCTCCTCCGGGGCACGCAAGTAGAGAAAGGAGCGGTAACCTCGAGAACCTGGGAGGGAGAGGAGAGGGGATGGAGGGAGAGGAGAGGAGGGTAGTAGGGAGGGGAGAGGAGAGGGAGGGAGTGACTGAGGGTAGAGGAAAGGAGAGGGGGAGAGAGAAGTGAGGGGGAGATTGGAAGAGGGGAGGGAAAAGAAGAGGGAGGTGAAGAGTAGGGGGAAGAGAGTGCTAGGGATGAGGGAAATGAGCTGCGTCTGTGCAGTTGGGAGCTATGGGTGTTTGGTGGAATATTGCGTTGGGGGACCAAGCCTCCTGTGTGACAGGGACCCAACGGGTCCCACTTAGTCTAGTGACACTTAAAGGGTTGACAGTGGATACGCAACCCAGAAGATGCCTGTCAATTATTAAAGATGTAATAGCAGCGGATTTGGAAAGCAGTGACAGGATCGGTCAAAGTCAGCATGGATTTATGAAGGAAAAATCATGCTCTAATGTTCTGGAATTTTTTGATGATGTAACAAATAGAATGGATAAGGGAGAGCTCGTGGATGTGGTGTATCTGGACTTTCAAAAAGCCTTCGACAAGGTCCCACACAAAAGATTAGTGTGCAAAGTTAGAGCACATGGTATTAGGGGTAGGGTATTGACATGGATAGAGAACTGGTTGGCAGACAGGAAGCAAAGAGTAGGAATTAATGGGTCCTTTTCAGAATGGCAGGTAGTGCCTAGTGTGGTACCACAAGGCTCAGGGATGGGACCTCAGTTATTTACAATATATATATTAACGATTTAGACAAAGGAATTAAATGTAACATCTCCAAGTTTGCAGATGACACAATGTGAACTGTGAGGAGAATGATATGGTTGCAGGGTGACGGATATGTTGGGTGAGTGGGCAGATGCATGGTAGATGCAGTATAATGTGGATAAATGTGAGGTTATCCACTTTGGTGGCAAGAACAAGAAGGCAGATTATTATCTGAATGGTGTCAGATTAGGAAAAGGGGAAAGTGCAACAAGAACTAGATGTCCTTGTGCATCAGTCATTGAAAGGAAGCATGCAGGTACAGCAGGCAGTGAAGAAAGCTAATGGCACGTTGGCCTTCATAGCGAGAGGATTTGAGTATAGGAGCAAGGAGGTCCTACTGCAGTTGTACAGGATCCTGGTGAGACCGCACCTGGAGCATTGTGTGCAGTTTTGGTCTCCTAATTTGAGGAAGGACATTCTTGCTATTGATGGAGTGTAGCGTAGATTCACCAGATTAATTCCCGGGATGGTGGGACTGACATATGATGAAAGAATGGTTCGACTGGGCTTATATTCACTGGAATTTAAAAGGATGAGAGGATATCTGATAAAAACATATAAAATTCTTAAGGGATTGGACAGGCTAGATGCAGGAAAAATGGTCTCCATGTTGGGGGAGTCCAGAACCAGGGATCACAGTTTAAGAATAAGGGGTAGGCCATTTAGATGAGGCCAAACATTTTCAGCCAGAGACATATGAATCTGAGGAATTCTCTGCCTCACAAGGCAGTGGAGGCCAATTCACTGCATGTATTCAAGAGAAAGTTAGATATAGCTTTTAAGGGCTAACAGAATCAAGTGATATGGGGAGAAAGCAGGAACAGGATACTGATTCTGAATGATAAGCCATGATCATATTGAATGGTGCTGGCTCGAAGGGCCGAATAGCCTACTCCGACACCTATTTTCTATGTTTCTATTATGCTGTGATATGAAAATGGACAGTTACAATGCACAAGATTGTAGATTAGAAATATATGATTCCATGGCAACTAGCGACCCCGAGAATTACCCTCACAGTTCATGTACTGAAGTGGGTGAAACCAATTACACATAATTCGGATTAAGAACACATTTTTAGAACTAATTTGTTTTATTTGACAGTTCATAGTTAATTATTAACATTTTGAAGCAATACAAGCATAACCCTTCCCAGTTCAAGATAACTCCTCACCTTCATTTTTATTTCAGACGGCACATGGTGCAAAGAATACAAGCTTCTGATATTGTACAGCTATTGTACGCAACATGCACAACAATTGGTAGTGGTAACATGCCAATGTCACAAAACCTTGTCTCTGCAATAACATTGACACATGGCCATGAACTGTGCCTTGTCTGTTGCCTGGAACGGGTAGCCTTATGTTGCAGAGAGGATTTGTACAGAGTGTGGGCTCACACCTGCAGTGTCAATACCTTATGCAAAATTGAAACGTTGATAGATGACCAGAATTTCCAACTGGTGGACAATAAATCCAACTACTTTTTCACAATTGTTTTTAAAAAAAACTTACAAAAGAAAAGCAATCATTGTATATTTTTAAGTATACTGTACAAGATTTTTCATTCCAGATATCTAATTGCCATATAATTTGTACATTGAACCATATCATATGTAGGTATTGCTGCAGATAATTCAGATCAATGTATTTACCATTAATATACATAGGGCAAAGTAACTTTTTTTTGTTGAAGTAATGTCGGCTTCACTTTTTTGTGAATGGGTGGATTCAAATTCAAAGATAATCACCATGGCTTTGTCAAATGTAGAGCTTGTCTGACCAATCTGAATAAGTTTCTTGAAAAGGTAACCAAGTATATTGACGAGAGCAGAGCACGACATTGTTGGGGTTGAGAGCCCACTGATTGATATGGATATGGTGGTCCAATGGTCTGTTTACATGCTGCATGACTCTGAGTCTGTATCTCTATGGTATTCATGGATCTAATTGCCCCTTTTTATGCACACTTGTAGAACTGCATGGATGGAAATCCAAATTCAGGACAGCTTTCAATCTTTTCCAAAAGAAGCCCTGTTGAAACTCATTCTGAGGCCACTCCAGGTATGTGTTCTTGTTCATCAGCTTCCTCAATTTGCAAAATCGATCGGGGATAGAATTCTTTGGAATAGGTTCTAACAGGAGCAGGATGAGACTGTCCTTTTTATCATCAAATACCTGTTGGTGGGCAAAGAAAAATTCATAGTGGCACCATTCACTTTTCACAAAGTTTTTTGATAAGATGAAAATGGTTTTGTAGCTTTTTGATATGCAGTCAATGATATTAGTAATGATTGGCTTTCCAGGTTTGAAATCTCTTTCATGGATGCAGATGCGATATGGGGGCTCATTGTTCTCTAGCTGTGCTAACAATTTGTTCTTCACCCACAAGGCATCATGTTCACTGTATGAAATAAAAGCATTGAACTCAAAATTGTTCTGAACCTGGCTGACATCTAGATTTCTTTTAGCCTTGAGCCAAAGCCAGAGTGTGCGTATGTACCAGGTAATGTTATATTTTATACACAGCAGGATACACACTGCCACTAATGCTGCTATACATGCCACAAGAATCCCTACAAATAAGGGGATTTTGCACTCGATGGGAGAAAATTTCAGATATTTGATAACTTGATTCCTAAATCTTGGTGGACTGTAACACTGATACTGATGCGGCCAATCGAGAATCTTTGTATCTGTCTGTTGAATATAATTGGTGAGTGATTGAATTGCACAGGAACATTCAAAGGGATTATTGCTCAGTTTGAGCTCCGTCAGACCCATGGACTGTAATGAGTCCACGTTGACATGGGTCATTCCATTGTTGTCAATATGCAAAGTTTTCAGTCCTGCAATCTCAGGAAAAGAGACAATGGAATTTTTTGTCAAAATAATTTCCCGGAGGTTTTCCAGTCTTCTCAGGTTTGGCACAGTGGTAATGGAATTGTAACTCAAGTCTAGAGATTCCACTGATGCCGGCAAGCAGTCAAACACATTTTCTGCTAGGGAATTGTGAGATAAATCCATACGTTTCAGTGTTTGAAGCCATGTGCAAGACTGTTTCTTGGCCAAGCGTAGATCATTATGACTCGCACTTATATTGGACAAGCTTTTCAATTTATTTGTCAATCTACTTAGTGTATGTAGATCTGCAACTGTGTTCCTGTTCAGAACGAGAGTGTTAAGTTTGGGAAAAGGATCTGAACATTCTTCAGGAACAAAGGTAGGTCCCTGAAGTAAGTTGGAAGATAAATCCATATATCTTACTTCAGTCATGATTTCAGATACCTCACATGGGACGTAGAACAAGCTCCCCTTCATTATTCTTAACTCAGTCAGATGTCTAAATATATTAAGTAAATGTTGAAGTGAATAAAATTTGTAGAAATTTGGATTATGCAAGTCAATTATAGAAAGTTTACGCAAATTAATATTTTCCACCGGCACAGCCTGTATATTCCATCTGCCAATGCCATCCATTCTAACACCGATTAAATATAATTCTTTTATGTTTGAGTCCAGAACAGTGTTAAGGAGATAAGTAGTCATAGAATCATCAACGGTAATATTCATAATAACTAATGTTGAGATATTTGATTTTTTTAAAGGAAAGAATAGATCTTCATTTTCACCATATTTGACCAAATCAGTATTTAGAATCTCCAATGTGGTAGTCGATATTGGAATATCCTTAAAAATATTAATCAATAATTGTGGTTGCAGCCCAAACTGTAAATCTAAAGAAAGTTTCTCCATGCTTTGCAGGATATTGAGCGTTCCAGGTTCATATGTCTTCAATTCTCCAGGTATAAAATACATCTCTTTAATTGGGACTGCCTGAAGGGAAAATAAGTAACTGGAATTCAGGGAAGAGAGCAAAACATTTCCAAAACGTAAAGTGTGTAGTTTCTGCAGCTTGCTGATCTCTGCTCCAAAGTCAGCCGTTTCAAACCTGTTGTGGGTAATATCAAGGTATGTTAATGATCGCAGATGGTTAAATGGCAAGTCTGAAATAACATGCAGCAAATTATTTGAAAGATCAAGATGAAGTAGTTCTGAGTTTTTTGCAAATGATCCAGGTTCTATTTTGGCGATCTCATTGAATTGTAGAAACAGAATTTTCAGCTTGGTCAGATTTTGGAAGTTCTGCTGTTGAATTATTTTGATGTTGTTGTGGGACAGATCCAACTTCTCTATGTCTGGCCCCACGATACAAGGAGAAAGTGGATATCCAATTCTTGAACAATTCATTGAATGTGTCCCTAACCCATCTGATGATACACAAGCAGCAGGTGAGGAAAGATAAGTTAACACGACAATTGTCCCCAACAGAGTCATCTGTGCCATGATGTCTATAAAGAAAATTCCGTGTCCAAGTTTCAACTCTTGCGTCTTCCTTCAATATCCATCTTCAAAGAAGTTCTATCAAAGCAAAAAGTGTAATAATATAAATATTAATGCAACAATATTTATATAACCATATAACAATTACAGCACGGAAACAGGACATCTCGACCCTTCTAGTCCGTGCCGAACACTTACTTTCACCTAGCCCCATCTAGCTGCACTCAGACCATAATCCTCCATTCCTTTCCCGTCCATATACCTATCCAATTTATTTTTAAATGATAAAATCGAACCTGCCTCCACCACTTCCACTGGAAGCTCATTCCACACAGCTACCACTCTTTGAGTAAAGAAGTTACCCCTCATGTTACCCCTAAACTTTTGTCCCTTAATTCTCAAATCATGTCCTCTTGTTTGAATCTTCCCTACTCTCAATGGAAAAAGCTTTTCCACGTCAAGGGAAATGGAGATGATGTTCAAAAAGCTTTGCTCTTGCTTTGATGGTAGAGGTCACAAATTTGGGAGTTGTTGTGAGAACAGTCTGGGCAAGGAATTGCAGTGTATTTTGTAATGTGCACCCACTGATGTGAAGCTGGGCTGGTAGAAGCGCTCATTGATTGGGCTGCTTTGAGTTGGATGGCGTCAAGCTGCTTTGGTTTTGGATCTGCTTTCGAGCAGGCACGCACGTTCCTGACATGTCACTTGCACTTGGTAGAAAGACTTTGAGGTGTTGGGAAGCGATTCACTTGCCTTAGGTTATTTAGCTTATTATATGCTTTTGCTGCCACAGTATTTATTTGGCCGGTTCAGTTGAGTTTCTGCTCACTGCTAATTCCCCGGACGTTTGTTGGATGCAGGGAGGGGTGAATTTGTGGAGGGTGAGATTTGGATAAAGGAACCAAGTTTCACAAGTTTACAAGCATGATAAAAATACATGGGAAAACAAGTGGTAAAGAGGATGACAAGAGGTTGCAGTGGCATAGTGTGGATAACAGGAAGAAGGTAGCAAATGGAGTAATGTGGGGAAATATGAGATGATTTACCTTGTAAGGAAGCAAAAAAAATATTTTAAGTGTTAAGTGACTGCTAAGTATTGCCATATGAAAAACACTGAGGTAATTTGCGTTTACGGCAAGTAGATAAGAAGACAAATGGCATTGCTGCATTTTGCCAGGGGGTTAGTGTGCACCTTATAGAATTCCTGTTAAAATGTTGCAAGGTGCAAGTGATACATCATGTAGAGATTTGTCCTGTAGGCAGTGGTTTAAGTTTCTTGTTATGACATGGAACTAATGTGTGGTAAAGGCCTATAATTTCTAGATTGTGGAGGGACAAGATCTCATTGAAACTTAATATTTTGAGAGGTTGAAAGATCCTTTCCCCACAATGAGCAATCTATAAGTATAGATTATAATGTCAACATTACGTCTCTTTTTAGGACAGGGGGGACTGTGAAGGGGGGTGGGGGATGGATGGGTGGGGAGGTGTGGGGGAAAAACGTTAGAATTTGCTGTGTCTGAGAGCTGGTAATGTACACGATTATATTAATGTGGGGATTGGATGTGAAAGTGGGTTTGTGGCCAAAGAGCAGGAGAGATCTTTTGACTGCAAGCAGCGGAGCAACAGAGATGAGGAAGCACTTTTTCACACAGAGAGCCGCGAGTCTGTGGAATTCTCTGCCTCAGAGGGCGGTGGAGGCTGGTTCTCTGGAAACTTTTAAGAGAGAGCTAGATAGAACTCTTGAAGATAGCGGAGTCAGGGGATATAGGGGGAAGGCAGGTACGGGGTACTGATTGTGGATGATCAGCCATGATCACATTGAATGGCAGTGCAGGCTCGAAGGGCTGTGTGGCCTACTCCTGCACCTATTATCTATTGACTGATAGAAGGCTCTATGGATGAACCACTCCTATTTCTCATGCTCTTAAAATCAGAGCAGAGGCTTCAGTGTATTTGAAATATTTTGAAAACGTAAATGTACATATAAATACACAGATCGAATTAATTAATGCAAAGAACCTGGATATGAAATAACATTCTGATAATTAGTGTGTAGCATTTTCCGAGTAGCACGTACTGCAGAGGTGAGCATCCCTTGGTGTTATAACACTCAATCTTCCCACAAACTGGAGAGTGTTTTACATGGTTGCACAAGGGAAAACTAACAAAGTAATTTGTGATTGTCAATGCTTTGAAGACTCAGTGGTCAACTGTTCATTGTTCAGTTAGAAATGTGGTGGAAGACACTAATCTCCTGAAGCAAATAGATGAGTGGTCTCACCTGCACCATCATTTCATTGACACTGGAAAATGTACCATATATCTGGGCCACTGCACTCAGAACTGCCATAACTGTCATCAGTACTTTCTATTTGACAGGAAGTACTGCTGATAGGTTACCAGACAATACACCTTCAGTGTTCACCAGTTTTTGTTTCTGTCTTGCTGCTTTCTGGGCAGTGTACTCTGGATCACAGCACAGTGTAATCCAGATTAGAATCCTATAAATTCTATCACATGGTGTCAGTTTTGGGGATGATATGTGGTACAGTTGGATCCACAGTGGGTGGTGCTGGAGTAACGTCCGGGTCACATTGTGCCTGACATGAAACTGGGCAGGGCATCTCCATGGTGACATGCCTGACATTTTTGTTGGCATCAGGCAGCCATCAAGTGACATCCTTAACTGGTAAAACCCACTTTCACCCTTACCCACGT
This sequence comes from Leucoraja erinaceus, assembly GCF_028641065.1. Taxonomy (NCBI): domain Eukaryota; kingdom Metazoa; phylum Chordata; class Chondrichthyes; order Rajiformes; family Rajidae; genus Leucoraja; species Leucoraja erinaceus. Next base: position 47,815,430 of record NC_073386.1, read on the forward strand.
CATCACATCTTTCTGCTCCAGTCTATCACCATCTTCTCAACACAGCTTGGTTCATGACATAGAAACATAGAAAATAGGTGCAGCAGTAGGCCATTCGGCCCTTCGAGCCTGCACCGCCATTCAATATGATCATGGCTGATCATCCAACTCCGTATCCTGTACCTGCCTTCTCTCCATACCCCCTGATCCCTTTAGCCACAAGGGTCACATCTAACTCCCTCTTAAATATAGACACCCTGGTTTTGCTGAAAAGGGAGATCTGATAGAACAAATTCAAAATAACTGGAACTTCCTCAAAACTATACTAAAGAGTGCAAAAAATAAGAGATCCTGTTTTTTTTTGTTTTTTTAACTTCACAAAATGTTGCTACTGCAAAACCCATTCAATGGGTTCCTTAGTAGTGACATCCTTGTCAAAACTCCATGGCTTTCAGGGTGGACCAGGAACCTTGGGCCTGAAGATCAAGGTACAGTGCCCTCCGTAATGTTTGAGTCGAAGACCCATCATTTATTTATTTGCCTCTCCACCATTTGAGATTTGTAATGGAAAAAAATAATCACATGTGGTTAAAGTGCACATTGTCAGATTTTAATAAAACCCATGTTTATACATTTTGGTTTCGCCATATAGAAATTACAGCAGTGTTTATACATCGGTCCCCCATTTTAGGGCACCATAATGTTTGGGACACAGTAAATTAAATGAGTCATGTTTTGTTGCATATCCTTTGCATGCAATGACTGCTTGAAGTCTGCGATTTGTGGACAACACCAGTTGTTGGTTGTCTTCTCTGGTGATGCTCTGCCAGGCCTGTATTACAGCCATCTAACTTATGCTTGTTTGGGGGGGCTAGCCCCTTTAGTTTTCTCTTCAGCATATAAAAAGCATGCTCAATTGGGTTCAGATCAGGTGATTGACATGGCCACTCAAGAATTGACCATTTTTTAGCTTTGAAAAACTCCTTTGTCGCTTTAGCAGTATGTTTGGGATCATTGTCTTGCTGTAGAATGAAACGCCAGCCAATGAATTTTGAGGCATTTGTTTGAAGGAGCAAATAGCATGTGTCTATACAATTTGGAATTCATTATGCTACAGTACTACCATCAGCAGTTGTATCATCAATGAAGATAAGTGAGCCCGTACCCTCGGAATCCATACAGGCACAGGCCATAACACCCCCACCACTGTGTGTTACAGATGATGTGGTATGCTTTGGATCTTGGGCAGTTCCTTCTCTCCTCCATACTTTGCTCTTGCCATCACTCTGATATAAGTTAATCTTCATCTCATCTGTCCACAAGACCTTTTTCCAGAACAGTAGTTGCTCTTTTATGTACTTCTTGGCAAACTGTAACCTGGCCATTCTATTTTTGCGGCTAACCAGTGGTTTGCATCTTACTGTGTAGCCTCTGTATTTCTGTTCATGAAGTCTTCTGCAGACAGTGGTCATTGACAAATCCACACCCGACTCCTGAAGAGTGTTTCTGATCTGTCGGACAGGTGTTTGGGGGGTTTTTCTTTATTATAGAGAGAATTCTTCTGTCATCAGCTGTGGAGGTCTTCCTTGGCCTGACAGTCCCTTTGCGATTAGTAAGCTCACCAGTGTTCACTTTCTTCTTAATGATGTTCCAAACAGTTGATTTTGGTAAGCCTATGATTTGGCTGATGTCTCTAACAGTTTTATTCTTGCATCTCAGTCTCATAATGGATTCTTTGACTTTTATTGGCACAACTTTGGTCCTCATGTTGATAAACAGCAATAAAAGTTTCCAAAGGTGATGGAAAGACTGGAGGAAAGACTTGGTGTGGAGGAGAGCTTTTTTATACCGGCATTAAGGAGGCAATTAAACACACCTGAGCAATTACAAACACCTGTGAAGCCATGTGTCCCAACCATTATGGTGCCCTATAATGGGGGGGGACTACGTATAAACACTGCTGTCGGAGCAGGATTTAGATGAAGAGGGGCCCTAACCTGTTCCACTTGTGAGCCCCAACCCCCCTCCCAATCCCCCACCCCACGACTAGAGGAAGATGTTCCACCAGATTGACACCGATTTGGGGCTGAGCGTGGCCAATGAGATAAGGGGCTGGAAAGGTGCGCTTTATTTATTTATTTATTTATTTATTTATTTATTTATTTATTTATTGCCAGTGCTGGTGTCGAGTTATTGGCTTAAAACACTATTATTCTGAAATGGAGGGCAAGGAAAATTACTGAAGGGTTGTTTAGAGACTACAGTGCGTTGTGACAGCATATGTATGAAAATACATATGCTGTCACAGTGTCAAAAATATTATGCACCTTGCAGGGCTCTCACTTAATTTTTTTTCTCTGTTGTCAACCGGGCAACCTAGGCAGCTTTTTAAGTTGCCAAATGACAGTTTAGGTGGTCATTTAAGACGGCTTGCGGTAATGTGCTTGGACGAAAACCAGTCGGAATTATGCTCAATGAAGGACACACATATTATTTCTGCTTCAAATAAAGCCACAAACTAAACATATTCACCAATCAAGACATGATATATACCACAATGACATGCAGCAAAATTATAATACTGTATCTCAACTCTTTTTACACGTTGCAATGAATACAATTTCTATTATTTCTTTCCACTTCCAAACAAAAATGTGGTTGGATTATTCAGCATATGATCAACCTCGGTGAGACCAAGCGCAGGCTTGACGATCGCTTCGCACAACACCCCCACTCAGTTCGCAATAACCAACCTGATCTCCCGGTAGCTCAACACTTCTACTCCCCTTCCCATTCCGAATCCGAGCTTTCAGTCCTGGGCCCACCGCATATTGGAGGGGCAGCACCTCATATTTGCTTGGGTAGTTTACACCCCAGCGGTATGCACATTGGCTTCTCTAATTTCAGGTAGTCCTTGCTTTCATCCTCCTTCCCCTCCCATTCCCAGCTTTCCCACAGCCTACTGTCTCCGACTCTTCCTTTCTTTTTCATGTCATCCCCCCCCCCCCCCCGACATCAATCTGAAGAAGGGGCTCGACCCGAAACGTCACCTATTCCTTCGCTCCACAGATGCTGCCTTACCCGCTGATTTTCTCCAGCTTTTCTGTCTACCAATGGGATCCCACCACTGGCCACATCTTCCCATCTCCTCCCCTGTTGGCTTTCCGCAGAGACTGCTCCCTCCGTAACTCCCTGGTCAATTCGTCCCTTCCCACCCAAACCACCCCCTCTCCTGGCACTTTCCCTTGCAACCGCAGGAAATGCAACACTTGTCGTTTTAATTAAGTTCAAGGCTATGGGGCTGTACATTGGCCATGAAGTTGCTGCCTAAAAGTGCCAGAGACCCGGAATTCAGGGCCGGCCTTAGAGGGTGCGGGGCCCAATTGGGAACAATTTTCCCCTGATCCCTTTAGCCACAAGGCCCACATCTAACTCCCTCTTAAATACAGCCAATGAACTGGCCTCAACTACATTATGTGGCAGAGAATTCCAGAGATTCACCACTCTCTGTGTAAAAAAAATGTTTTTCTCATCTCAGTCCTAAAAGATTTCCCCTTTATCCTTAAACTGAGACCCCTTGTTCTGGACTTCACCAACATCGGAAACAATCTTCCTGCATCTATTCCGTCCAACCCCTTAAGAATTTTGTAAGTTTCTATAAGATCCCCCCTCAACCTTCTAAATTCTAGCAAGTACAAGCCGAGTCTACCCAGTCCTTCTTCATATGAAAGTCCTGACATCCCAGGAATCAGTCTGGTGAACCTTCTCTGTACTCCCTCTATGACAAGAATGTCCTTCCTCAGGTTAAGAGCCCAAAACTTTAATATAGTGACCTCACCACTACTAACCACTCCCCATATCAGAAGTATAATTGCAACCTCCCCACCCATTGGTCTCTCTCTAGCTTCTGTGACAGACCACGTACAGCTAGGGCAGCCACGGTTGTGTAATATCAATAAATAGTAGTAAAGACACAGTGTGTTCAAGACTCCTCTTTACAGCAATACTCCAGGTGGGGTCTCACCAAGACCCTGAACAACTGCAGTAGAACCTCCCTGCTCCTATACTCAAATCCTTTTGCTATGAATGCTAACATATCATTCGCTTTCTTCACTGCCTGCTGCACCTGCGTGCCTACTTTCAATGACTGGTGTACCATGACACCCAGGTCTCATTGCATCTCCCCTTTTCCTAATCGGCCACCATTCAGATAATAGTCTACTTATCTGTTTTTGCCACTAAAGTGGATAACCTCACATTTGTCCACATTATACTGCATCTGCCATGCATTTGCCCACTCACCCAGCCTATCCAAGTCACCTTGCAGCCTCCTAGTTTAGAGGGGTTTAAACAGTTTAGAGATGATTAGAGGGGTTCAGATGGGTTTAGAAGTGTTCAGAGGGGCATAGAGGAGTTTAGAGGGTCCCAGAGATGTTTAGAGATGTTATAAGCCCCCCGTGAGAAATTGTATTTCTCTGAAATTGAAGATAGACATAAAGCTGGAATAACTCAGCAGGACAGGCAGCGCAGCGACTCTGGAGAGAAGACCCTTCTTCAGACTGAACTGAACTCTCGTCAGTGAGAGTACTTGTGATTGTCTGAAGAAGGGTCTCGACCAGAAACGCAACCCTCTCCCCAGAGCCCATGCCCGTCCCGCTGAGCCACCTTCAACTTCAGAGCCAAACAAAAAACACAGAGTGCTGGAGGAACTCAGCGGGCAAGGCGGCTGCCTCACCCGCTGGGTTTCTCCAGCATTTTTGTCTACCGCAAAACGTCAATGATTCCGGGAATGCCGAGGCGACAGGGTGAGAGAGAGAGGGAGTGGGAGAGGTAGAGAGAGACGAGATGGGGAGTGGGAGAGACAGCGCGAGAGAGGGAGGAAGAGAGCGTGTCATCAACATGTCATCAATGCATCGATCTGCATTCCTCAGTAAATGTAATTGTGTTTTAAACAAATATTGATGATACCGAGTGAGTTTTATTCAAAGGAACACGGCGTCATTAATACGTTCAAAACACAATAACATTTACTGAGGAATGTGGATGGATGCATTGATGACATTGTATAACTATTTGTTAACTACTTGTTTTTAAGAAGTGCTAAAAGTACTAGTTAACAAATTGTTTGTGTCTGATTGCCGTGCAGCGGTTGTTATACATGTTTCTTTAAAAAAAAAAATCAGCATCTGCCCTTTCTTGTGTATGACATTATTTGTATCCGTGGCAGTTGATTGTCGCTCCCTTCAGTTTCCCAGGGGGTCGGGACGGGACTGGAGTTGTTTCACCGGGATCGCCAGCAGATGTGGTAATAAAAAATAAACGGAGATGACCAATGTCCGGTAATTATCTTGTGGTAGTCTAGCTGATCGATCAAATGGAGATTGGCCGGTGGGGGCAAGTTATAAGCCTTCTCTGTCCTACTTATCTCTGAAAAAATGGTTTTGGCGAGATGGGAGCACAATTAATATTTGCAAAGGTAGAATTATTAGTGATACCTGATATATAGATATGCCATTTATTGTCACTATACATGTACAGTGAAACTGAAAGCTGCTTGTACTCAGTGCATACATACAATTTTACACAAAAAACAAGAAACAGATACCTGATATATATATCAGGTATCACTAATAATTCTACCTTTGCAAATATTAATTGTGCTCCCATCTCGCCAAAACCATTCACAAATGTTCAATTAATGTAAGACATAATCTAATTCAATTTAAAATTGTACATAGATTATATTATTCAAAAACAAGATTGAACAAATTTTATCCAAATATATCCGCCACTTGTGATAAATGTCTAGCCCAAAAGGCAACTATAACACACTCCTTAGTTTCCTGCATAAAACTTTATAGATTTTGGAATGATATTTTTGAAATACAAAATTATTCAAGACAAGAATGGAACCTAATACTGAAATTATTATATTTGGTGTAATGGAAGATGGGAATAAATTGAACACATCTCAAAATCTATTCCTTAACTATGGTTTAATAATAGCAAAAAAATTAATACTTAAATTTTGGAAGGGTACATCAATACCAACGCTTAAAATGTGGATTGCAAGTATGTTGGACACCGCTCATCCTGAGGAATTGCGATTCCTCCTAATGGATAAATCAGACCAATTCATAACGAGTTGGTCTCCATTCGTCGTTTTTTTGGAATCATATGGAGCAACACAATTGTAAAAAATAACTGTTTCAGGACTGGACGAGGGTTGGTCAAGATTATAAATAATGATCTCCTTTTCTTTTCACTATTTTCTCTCTCAACTTTCTTCATTTACTCGTTTTCTTTCTTCACACACTATATATTTCACATCTTTCTATCCTTTACCATCTAACTTCTTTTTATTATTTTCATCTTTTTTCAATGTAACAAAAAAAAAAGTTGTACATAAAATGTATTATGAAAATATATATTAGACACTTTGGTGCCATATGACTGTACTTCTAATAAAATAAAATATAAAAAAAAGAATTATTAGTGATAGTTGGAGTGCTAAATATGTTATATGGATGAAAATAATAAGGAATTAGGCGGGAATGGAGAAAATCCCCTAGAGGAGGAGAAAAGTGTTAAGCAGAAAGAGGGAAATGATGGACCTGTGCCTATAATAACAAAGCACGTGGCAGCAAAATATCCCCGACACCCTGTAGAGAAGGCACCCCGGTAGAGGATCATTTTAATGATCTGTTGATGATGGCAGCCGCATTACGCCAGCACCAACCTCCCTATAACCCGGCGTATATAGAGGAAGATCAGTTGCTGAGGCTCTGTTTCCACCTCTGGTGGCTCGGATGGATTGGATGGAAGGAATCCCACCTCCTCCGGCTAGTCCAGAAGAAGCAGATGTTACCAATGGGAGGGGACCAGATACATGATTGAGAAGAAATATAATAGATATGAAGAAGGATGAGCAAACAAAGCTCCAGGTGATGAATGGTAAGGAAGAGTCTAAGCCCGAGTCTCTGATAGAGACCCCCGTATTATGATAGGAGAAGTTCCCGTGTTGAAACCCTGGACTCCAGCTGAAGCTAGAGGCATGGTTGCAGAAGCTCCAGATCCCTTGAAGAAAACAAGTGAATTTCTTAATTGATTGTGCAGCAATCAGATGTGCAGCATTTAAATCCCTCTCCCGGGCGATGTGCAGATGCTGCTGAAATGTGCATATGGAAACTCATGGGCTACCCTAAAAGATAGGTTTGCAGTTCCTCACGGAGAAAATGGAGATTTGAGAGCAAATGATGATCAGCAGGCTCTGGGGAAATGAATGCCTCATTCACTGGTTGTGTCTAAAACTGGAGGATGAAAGAGACGAGATAGATGTATATTTTTCACGAGAGTTAGATGACATTTCGAATGAGCTGCCAAAGATGGTGCTGGAGACAGGAACAACAACATTCAAGACCCTTTTTAACAGGTACATGAATAAGTACGTTCTTTTTGCGTTTGTCGTTTTGTCTTTTCTTTTTGCCTTTGTCGTTTGTCTTTTTGCGTCGTCTTTTTGCGTTGTCGTTTGTCTTTTTGCGTTCGTCTTTTTGCGTTGTCGTTTGGCTTTTTGCGTTTGTCTTTTTGCGTTTTGTCGTTTGTCTTTTTGCGTTTGTCGTTTGTCTTTTTGCCTTTGTCGTTTGTCGTTTTCTTTTTGCCTTTGTCGTTTGTCTTTTTGCCTTTGTCGTTTGTCTTGAACGACAAAAAGGCAAAAAGACAAACGACAAAGGCAAAAAGACAAACGACAAAGGCAAAAAGACAAACGACAAAGGCAAAAAGACAAGCGACAAAGGCAGAAAGACAAGCGACGACACACGCAAAAAGACAAACGACAAACGCAAAAAGACAAACGCCTTTTTGCGTTTATCGTTTGTCTGTTTGCGTGTGTCGTTTGTCTTTTTCTTTTTGCGTTTGTCGTTTGTCTTTTTGCGTTTGTGGTTTGTCTTTTTTTGTCTTTTTGCGTTTGTGGTTTGTCTTTTTGCGTTTGTCGTTTGTCTTTTTGCGTTTGTCGCGTTTGTCGTCGTTTGTCTTTTTGCGTGTGTCGTTTGTCTTTTTGCGTGTGTCGTTTGTCATTTTGCGTGTGTCGTTTGTCTTTTTGCGTCGTTTGTCTTTTTGCGTTTGTCGTTTGTCGTTTGTCTTTTTGCGTTTGTCGCTCGTCTTTTTGCGTCGCTTTTTTGCATTTTTCTTTGTCTTTTTGCGTTTGTCGTTTGTCGGTAGTCTTTTTTTGCGTTTTCGTCGTTTGTCGTTTCGTCTTTTTTGCGTTTGTCGGTTGTCTTTTTTGCGTTTGTCGTTCCTCTTTTTTTTTGCGTTTGTTGGTCGTCTTTTTGCGTTTGTCGGTCGTCTTTTTGCGTTTGTCCGTCGTCTTTTTGCGTCGTTTTTTTGCCATTTTTAAAAAAAAAATTTAAAATATTTTATTTTATTAGAAGTAAGCACAGTCATATGGCGCCAAAGTGCCTAATATATATTTTCATAATACGCAAAAAGACGACCGACAAACGACAAACGCAAAAAAGACGACCGACAAACGACAAACGCAAAAAGACGACCGACAAACGACAAACGCAAAAAGACGACCGACAAACGACAAACGCGTTTGTCGACCGACAAACGACAAACGCAAAACGCAAACGCAAAAAGTCGACCGACGTTTGTCAAACGCAAAAAGACGCCGACAAACGACAAACGCAAAAAGACGACCGACAAACGACAAACGCAAAAAGGCATTTGTCTTTTGTCGTTTGTCGTTTGTCGTTTTTACGTTTGTCGTTTGTCTTTTTGCGTTTGTCGTTTGTCTTTTTGCGTGTGTCGTTTGTCTTTTTGCGTCGTCTTTTTGCGTTTTTCGGTTGTCTTTTTGCGTTTGTCGTTTGTCTTTTTGCGTTTATCGTTTGTCTTTTGTCTTTTTGCATTTGTCTTTTGTCTTTTTGCGTTTGTCGTTTGTCGTTTGTCTTTTTGCGTTTGTCGTTTGTCTTTTTGCGTTTTTCGTTTGTCGGTAGTCTTTTTGCGTTTGTCATTTGTCGTTTGTCGGTCGTCTTTTTTGCCTTTTTGCGGTCGTCTTTTTGCGTTTGTCGGTCGTCTTTTTGCGTTTGTCGGTCGTCTTTTTGCGTTTGTCGGTCGTCTTTTTGCGTTTGTCGGTCGTCTTTTTGCGTTTGTCGGTCGTCTTTTTGAGTTTGTCGGTCGGTCGTTTTTTTTTTGTTTGTCATTTGTCTTTTTGCGTTTGTCGTTTGTCTTTTTGCGTTTGTCGTTTGTCTTTTTGCGTTTGTCGTTTGTCTTTTTGCGTTTGTCGTTTGTCGTTTTTTGCGTTTGTCGGTAGTCTTTTTGCGTTTGTCTTTTTTCTTTTTTCGTTTTTCTTTTTGCGTTTGTCTGTGGTCTTTTTGCGTTTGTTTGTCTTGTCGTTTGTCGTTTGTCTTTTTGTGTTTTGTTTGTCTTTTTGTGTTTGCCATTTGTCTTTTTGCATTTGTCGTTTGTCTTTTTGCGTTTGTCAAACGCAAAAAGACAAACGACACGCAAAAAGACAAACGACACACGCAAAAAGACAAACGACACACGCAAAAAGACAACGCCACACACGCAAAAAGACGACCGCAAACAACGCAAAAAGACGACGACAAACGACAAACGCAAAAAACGACGCAGAAAGATCGACCGACAAACGCAAAAAGACAAAAAACGACAAACGACCGACCGACAAACGACAAACGCAAAAAGACGACCGACAAACGACAAACGCAAAAAGACGACAAACGACAAATGCAAAAAGACAAAAACGACAAACGCAAAAAGACGACCGACAAACGACAAAAGCAAAAAGAAGAACGACAAACGACAAACGCAAAAAGACGACCGACAAACGACAAACGCAAAAAGACGACCGACAAACGACAAACGCAAAAAGAAAAGACGACCGACAAACGACAAACGCAAAAAGACGACCGACAAACGACAAACGCAAAAAGACGACCGACAAACGACAAACGCAAAAAGACGACCGACAAACGACAAACGCAAAAAGACGACCGACAAACGTTTGTCAAACGCAAAAAGACGACGTTTGTCTTTTTGCGACAAACGACAAACGCAAAAGACGACGCAAAAAAACGACAAACGCAAAAACGACGCAAAAAAGACGACCGACAAAAAGACGACAAACGCAAAAAAAACGCGACGACGACAAACGACAAAACGACAAAAACGACGACCGACAAACGCAAAAAGACAAACGCAAAAGACGACAAACGACGACCGACAAACGACAACGACGCAAAAAGACGAACGACACACGCAAAAAGACGAACGACACACGCAAAAAGACAACGCAAAAAGACGACCGACAAACGCAAAAAGATGACCGACAAACGCAAAAAGACGACCGACAAACGCAAAAAGAAAACGACCGACAAACGCAAAAAGACGACAAACGACAAACGACAACCGACAAACGCAAAAAGACGACCGACAAACGCAAAAAGACGACCGACAAACGACAAACGCAAAAAGACGACCGACAAACGACAAACGCAAAAAGACGACCGACAAACGACAAACGCAAAAAGGCATTTGTCTTTTTGCGTTTGTCGTTTGTCTTTTTACGTTTGTCGTTTGTCTTTTTGCGTATGTCGTTTGTCTTTTTGCGTTTGTCGTTTGTCTTTTTGCGTGTGTCGTTTGTCTTTTTGCGTCGTCTTTTTGCGTTTGTCGTTTGTCTTTTTGCGTTTGTCGTCTGTCTTTTTGCGTTTGTCGTCTGTCTTTTTGCGTTTGTCGTCTGTCTTTTTGCGTTTGTCGTTTGTCTTTTTGCGTTTGTCGCCTGTCTTTTTGCGTTTGTCGTTTGTCTTTTTGCGTTTGTCGTTTGTCTTTTTTTGCGTTGTCTTTTTGCATTGCCGTTTTTTTTATTTCGTCTTCTGCTTGCTTTTGTTGTTTGTCTTTTTTTGGTTTTTGTTTTGTGCCTTTTTCGTGTGTTTTTTGGTCGTCTTTTTGTTTGTTTGTTTGTCGTCTGTTTGCGTTTGTCGGTCGTCTTTTTGCGTTTGTCGGTCGTCTTTTTGCGTTTGTCGGTCGTCTTTTTGCGTTTGTCGGTCGTCTTTTTGCGTTTGTCTTTTTGCTTTTTGCGTTTGTCTTTGTCGTTTGTCTTTTTGCGTTTGTCGTTTGTCTTTTTGCGTTTGTCGTTTGTCTTTTTGCGTTTGTCGTTTGTCTTTTTGCGTTTGTCGTTTGTCTTTTTGCGTTTGTCGTTTGTCTTTTTGCGTTTGTCGTTTGTCTTTTTGCGTTTGTCATTTGTCGGTCGTCTTTTTGCGTTTGTCGGTCATCTTTTTGCGTTTGTCGGTCGTCTTTTTGCGTTTGTCGTTTGTCGGTCGTCTTTTTGCGTTTGTCGTTTGTCTTTTTGCGTTTGTCGTTTGTCTTTTTGCGTTTGTCAAACGCAAAAAGACACGCAAAAAGACAAAACGACACACGCAAAAAGACAAACGACACACGCAAAAAGACAAACGACACACGCAAAAAGACAAACGACACACGCAAAAAGACAACAAAACGACAAACGCAAAAAAGACGACGCAAAAAAAAAAACGACGCAGAAAAGACGACCGACAAACGCAAAAAAAAGACGACCGACAAACGCAAAAAGACGACACAACGCACAAAAAAACGACCGACAAACGCAAAAAACGACAAACGCAAAAAAAAAGACGACCGACAAACGACAAACGCAAAAAGACGACCGAACAAAAACGACAAAACGCAAAAAGACGACCGACAAACGACAAAAGACGACACAAACGCAAAAAGACGACCGACAAAAACGCAAAAAGACAAACGCAAAAAACACAAAAAGACAAACGACAAACGCAAAAAACAAACGACGACCGACAAACGACAAACGCGAAAAAGACGACCGACAAACGACAAACGCGAAAAAGACGACGACGACAAAACGACAAACGACGACGCAAAAAGACGACCGACAAAACGACAAACGCGAAAAAACGAAACGACACCGACAAAAACGACAAAAACGCGAAAAGACGACCGACAAACGACAAACGCAAAAAGACGACCGACAAACGACAAACGCAAAAAGACGACCGACAAACGACAAACGACAAACGCAAAAAGACGAACGACAAACGCAAAAAGACGAACGACACACGCAAAAAGACGAACGACACACGCAAAAAGACGAACGACACACGCAAAAAGACGAACGACAAACACGCAAAAAGACGACGCAAAAAGACGGCCGACAAACGCAAAAAGACGCCCGACAAACGCAAAAAGACGACCGACAAACCCAAAAAGCCGACCGACAAACGCAAAAAAGACGACCGACAAACGCAAAAAGACGACCGACAAACGCAAAAAGACGACCGACAAACGCAAAAAAAAGACGACCGACAAACGCAAAAAGACGACCGACTAACGCAAAAAGACGACCGACTAATTCAAAAACGACGACGACGACAAACGCAAAAAGACGACGAAAGACAACGACAACGAAAAAGACGACCGACAAACGCAAAAAGACGACCGACAAACGCAAAAAGACGACCGACAAACGCAAAAAGACGACCGACAAACGCAAAAAGACGACCGACAAAAACGCAAAAAGACGACCGACATAACGCAAAAAGACGACCGACAAACGCAAAAAGACGATCGACCTCAAAAGCTAAAAGACGACTGACAAACGACAGATGCAAAAAGACAAATGACAAACGGTCGTCTTTTTGCGTTTGTCGGTCGTCTTTTTGCGTTTGTCGGTCGTCTTTTTGCGTTTGTCGGTCGTCTTTTTGCGTTTGTCGGTCGTCTTTTTTGCGTTTGTCGGTCGTCTTTTTGCGTTGTCTTTTTGCGTTGTCTTTTTGCGTTGTCTTTTTGCGTTGTCTTTTTGCGTTGTCTTTTTGCGTGTGTTGTGTCGTTTGTCTTTTTGCGTGTGTCGTTTGTCTTTTTGCGTGTGTCGTTTGTCTTTTTGCGTTTGTCGTTTGTCTTTTTGCGTGTGTCGTTTGTCTTTTTGCGTTTGTCGTTTGTCTTTTTGCGTTTGTCGTTTGTCTTTTTGCGTTTGTCGTTTGTCTTTTTGCGTTTGTCGTCGTTTGTCGTTTGTCGTTTGTCGGTCGTCTTTTTGCGTTTGTCGGTTTTTTGCGTTTGTCGTTTTTTTTTGCGTTTGTTGGTCGTCTTTTTGCGTTTGTCGGTCGTCTTTTTTGCGTTTGTCGTTTGTCTTTTGTCGGTTGTCTTTTTGCGTTTGTTTGTTTGTCTTGTTGAGTCGTCTTTTGTGTCGTCGTTTGTCTTTTTGCGTTGTCGTTTGTCTTTTTGCGTTTGTCGTTTGTCTTTTTGCGTGTGTTTTTGCGTTTGTTGTTGTTTTTGTCGTTTTGTTGTCTTTTTGCGTGTGTCGTTTGTCTTTTTGCGTATGTCGTTTGTCGTTTGTCTTTTTGCTTTTGTCGTTTGTCTTTTTGCGTTTGTCGTTTGTCTTTTTGTGTTTGTCGTTTGTCGGTAGTCTTTTTGCGTTTGTCGTTTGTCGGTCGTCTTTTTGCATTTGTCGGTCGTCTTTTTGCGTTTGTGTCGGTCGTCTTTTTTGCGTTTGTCGGTTGTCTTTTTTCGTTTGTCGGTCGTCTTTTTTGCGTTTGTCGGTCGTCTTTTTGCGTTGTGTTTTTTTTGTCGACAAACGCAAAAAAAAAGACGACCGACAAACGCAAAAAGACGACCGACAAACGCAAAAAGACGACCGACAAACGCAAAAAGACGACCGACAAACGCAAAGAAACGACGACAAACGCAAAAAGACAAAGCAAAAACACAAAAGACAAACGACAAACGCAAAAAGACAAACGACAAACGACAAACGCAAAAAGACAAATGACAAACGCAAAAAGACAAACGACAAATGCAAAAAAACGACAACGCAAAAAGACAAACGACACACGCAAAAAGACAAACGACACACGCAAAAAGACAAACGACACACGCAAAAAGACAAACGACACACGCAAAAAGACAAACGACACACGCAAAAAGACAAACGACACACGCAAAAAGACAAACGCAAAAAGACAAACGACAAACGCAAAAAGACAAACGACAAACGCAAAAAGACGAAAGACAAACGACAAAAAGACAAACGACAAACGAAAAACGACAAACGACAAACGCAAAAAGACGAAAAACGCAAAAACGCAAAAGACGAACGCAAAAAGACAAACGACAAACGCAAAAAGACGACCGACAAACGACAAACGACAAAAGACGCACAAAAAGACAAACGACAAACGAACAAACGCAAAAAGACGAACGCAACAAGATAAAAGACGCATGACAGACGACAAACGACAAACGCAAAAAGACAAAAGACAAACGACAAAAGAAAAAAGACAAACGACAAACGCAAAAAAGACAAACGACAAACGCAAAAAGACAAACGACAAACGGAAAAAGACAAACGACAAACGCAAAAAGACGAACGACACACGCAAAAAGACGAACGACACACGCAAAAAGACGAACGACACACGCAAAAAGACAAACGACAAACGCAAAAAGACAACGCAAAAAGACGAAAAAGACGACCGACAAACGCAAAAAGACGACCGACAAACGCAAAAAGACGACCGACAAACGCAAAAAGACGACCGACAAACGCAAAAAGACGACCGACAAACGCAAAAAGACGACCGACAAACGCAAAAAGACGACCGACAAACGCAAAAAGACGACCGACAAACGCAAAAAGACGACCGACAAACGCAAAAAGACGACCGACAAACGCAAAAAGACGAACGACAAACGCAAAAAGACGACCGACAAACGCAAAAAGACGACCGACAAACGCAAAAAGACGACCGACAAACGCAAAAAGACGACCGACAAACGCAAAAAGACGACCGACAAACGCAAAAAGACGCAAAAAGACGACAAACGACAAACGCAGAAAGACGACACAAAAACACAAAAGAGACGACGCAAAAAGACAAACGAAAAACTCAAAAAGACAATGCAAAAAGACAAACGACAAACGCAAAAAGACAAATGCAAACGTTTGTCGGTTGAATTTTTGCGTTTGTCGGTTGACGGTTTTTTGCGTTTGTCGGTTGTCTTTTTGCGTTTGTCGGTTGTCTTTTTGCGTTTGTCGGTTGTCTTTTTGCGGTTTTGTTTGCGTTTGTCGTGTTTTTTGCGTTTGTCGGTCGTCTTTTTGCGTTTGTCGTTTGTCTTTTTGGCGTCGTCTTTTTGCGTCGTCTTTTTGCGTTTGTCTTTTTGCGTTTGTCTTTTTGCGTTTGTCTTTTGTCTTTTTTTTGTTTTGTCTTTTTGTGTTTGTCGTTTGTCTTTTTGCATTTGTCGTTTGTCTTTTTGCGTTTGTCGTTTGTCTTTTTGCGTTTGTCGTTTGTCTTTTTGCATTTGTCGTTTGTCTTTTTGCGTTTGTCGTTTGTCTTTTTGTCGTTTGTCGTTTGTCGTTTGTCGGTTGTCTTTTTGCTTTTTGCGTTTGTCATTGACAAACGACAAACGCAAAAAGACAAATGACAAACGCAAAAAGACAAACGACAAATGCAAAAAGACGACGCAAAAAGACAAACGACACACGCAAAAAGACAAATGACACACGCAAAAAGATAAACGACAAACGCAAAAAGACAAACGCCATTTTGCGTTTGTCGGTAGTCTTTTTGCGTTTGTCGGTCGTCTTTTTGCGTTTGTCGGTCGTCTTTTTGCGTTTGTCGGTCGTCTTTTTGCGTTTGTCGGTCGTCTTTATTGCGTTTGTCTTCTTGCGTTTGTCTTCTTGCGTTTGTTTTGTCTTTTGCGTTTGTCTTTTGCGTTTGTCGTTTGTCTTTTTGCGTTTGTCGTTTGTCTTTTTGCGTTTGACAAACGCAAAAAGACAAACGACAAATGCAAAAAGACAATGGCAAACACAATGCAAAACAGACAAAACACAAACACAAGAAAACAATGGCAAACACAAAAAAACAACGCAAAAAGACGACCGACAAACGCAAAAAGACGACCGACAAACGCAAAAACACGCCCGACAAACGACAAAAGAGCACCAACCAAGGCAAAAAAACGACCGACAAACGCAAAAAGCACGACGACAAACGCAAAAAGACGACACGCGACAAACGACGGTTTGTCCGACAAACGCAAAAGACGACCGACAAACGCAAAAAGACGACCGACAAACGCAAAACGCAAAAAAAACGACCGACAAACGCAAAAAAAAACGACCGACTACGTTGCGCAAAAAAACGACCGAAAACGCAAAAAGAAAACAAACGACAAACGCAAAAAAGACGACGCAAAAAGACAAACGACACACGCAAAAAAGACGACCGACAAACGACAAACGCACAAAGACAAACGACAAACGCCAAACGCAAAAAGACTACCGACAAACGACAAACGCAAAAAGACAATGACAAATGCAAAAAAACAACACAAAAAAACGACCGACAAACGCAAAAAAGACGACCGTCAAACGCAAAAAGACGACCGACAAAATGCAAAAAGACGATCGAAAAACGCTAAAAAACGACTGACAAAAAAGCAGACAAAACGCAAAAAGACAAATTGACAAACGTCGTCTTTTTGCGTTTGTCGGTCGTCTTTTTGCGTTTGTCGGTCGTCTTTTTGCGTTTGTCGGTTGTCTTTTTGCGTCGCCTTTTTGCGTTGTCTTTTTGTGTTTGTCGTTTTTCGCGTTTGCCGTTTGTCTTTTTTGCGTTTGTTGTTTGTCTTTTTTGCTTTTGTCGTTTGTTTTTTGCATTTTCTTTTGGTGTTTTTTGGTTTTTTTTTTGCGTTTGTCGTTTTTTTTTTTGTGTTTGTCTTTTGTTTTTTTGCGTTGTTGTTTTTTTTTTTTCTTTGTAGTTTTTCTTTTTGCGTTGTAGTTTGTCTTTTTGCGTTGTAGTTTGTCTTTTTGCGTTGTAGTTTGTCTTTTTGCGTTGTCGTTTGTCTTTTTGCGTTTGTCGTTTGTCTTTTTGCGTTTGTCGTTTGTCTTTTTGCGTGTGTCGTTTGTCTTTTTGCGTGTGTCGTTTGTCTTTTTGCGTGTGTCGTTTGTCTTTTTTCGTTTGACGTTTGTCTTTTTGCGTTTGTCGTTTGTCTTTTTTGCGTTTGTCGTTTGTCTTTTTTGTCGTTTGTCGTTTGTCGTCGTTTTTTGCGTTGTCGGTTTTCGTTTGTCGGTTGTCTTTTTGCGTTTGTCGTTTGTCGGTCGTCTTTTTGCGTTTGTCGGTCGTCTTTTTGCGTTTGTCGGTCGTCTTTTTGCGTTTGTCGGTCGTCTTTTTGCGTTTGTTGTTTGCGTCTTTTGCGTTTGTCGTTTGTCTTTTTGCGTTGTCTTTTTGCGTTTGTCTTTTTGCGTTTGTCTTTTGTCGTTTGTCTTTGCGTTGTCGTTTGTCTTTTTGCGTTTGTCGTTTGTCTTTTTGCGTTGTCGTTTGTGTTTTTGCTTTTGTCGTTTGTCTTTTTTTTGTGTGTCGTTTGTCTTTTTTGCGTCGTGTCGTTGCGTTTGTCTTATTGCGTTTGTGTTTTTGTCGTTTGTCTGTTTTTTTGCGTTTGTCGTTTGTCTTTTTGCGTTTGTCGTTTTTGTCTTTTTTGCGTTTGTCTTTTTGTCTTTTTGTCGTTTGTCGGTTGTCTTTTGCGTTTGTCGTTTGTCGGTTGTCGTCTTTTTGCGTTTGTCGGTCGTCTTTTTGCGTTTGTCGGTCGTCTTTTTGCGTTTGTCGGTTGTCTTTTTGCGTTTGTCGGTCGTCTTTTTGCGTTTGTCGGTTGTCTTTTTGCGTTTGTCGGTTGTCTTTTTGCGTCGTCTTTTCGACCGACAAACGCAAAAAGACGTTTGACAAACGCAAAAAGACGACCGACAAACGCAAAAAGCGTTTGACAAACGCAAAAAACGACGACCGACAAACGCAAAAAGATGACCGACAAACGTCAAACAAACGCAAAAAGTCAAACGTCAAACGCAAAAACACGTTGTCAAACGACAAACGCAACGCAAAAAGACAAACGTTTGTCGCAAAAACGACGACGCAAAAAGACAAACGACAAACGCAAAAACAAATGACGGTCGTCGTCAAACGCAAAAAGACAAACGTCAAACGCAAAAAAGTCGTTTTGTTTTTTTGCGTTTGTCGGTTGTCTTTTTTGCGTTTGTCGGTTGTCTTTTTGCGTTTGTCGTTTGTCTTTTTCCGTTTTCTTTTGTCTGTCTGCGTTTGTCGTTTGTCTTTTTGTGTTTGTCGTTTGTTTTCTTGCTTTGTCTTTTTGCGTTGCTGTTTGTCTTTTTGCGTTTTCGTTTGTTTTTTGCGTTTGTCTTTGTTTTTTTTGTCTTGCGTTTGTTTGTTTTTTGCGTTTGTCGTTTGTCAAAACGTCTTTTTTTGCGTTTGTCGTTTGTCTTTTTGCGTTTGACAAATGCAAAAAGACAAACGACAAACGCAAAAAGACAAAGGCAAACACAAAAAAACAATGGCAAAACACAAAAAAACAACGCAAAAAAACGACCGACAAACGCAAAAAGATGTCTTTTTTGCGTTTGTCGGTGCAAAAAGACGAACGACAAACGCAAAAAAGACAAATGACAACAAACGACAAAAAGAAAAAACGACAAAACGACAAACGACAAACGCAAAAAGACAAACGACAAACGCAAAAAGACGTTTGCAAAAAGACAAAAAGACACACGCAAAAAAAGACAAACGACACACGCAAAAAGACGAAAGACAAACGCAAAAAGACAAACGACAAACGCAAAAAGACAAACGACAAACGCAAAAAGACAAACGACAAACGGAAAAAGACAAACGACAAACGGAAAAAGACAAACGACAAACGGAAAAAGACGAACGACAAACGCAAAAAGACGAACGACAAATGCAAAAAGACGACGCAACAAACGCAAAAAGACGACGCAAAAAGACAAACGACAAATGCAAAAAGACAAACGACAAAAAGACGATGCAAAAAGACAAACGACAAACGCAAAAAGACAAACGACAAACGCAAAAAGACGGTTGCCTTTTTGCGTTTGTCGGTCGTCTTTTTTTTTTTTGTCGTTTTTGGTGTTCCGTCTTCTGCTTTTCTGTTTTTTGTTGTCGTCTTTTTGCGTTTGTCGTTTGTCTTTTTGCGTCGTTTTTTGTGTTTGTCATTTGTCTTTTTGCGTTTGTCGTTTGTCTTTTTGCGTTTGTCGTTTGTCTTTTTGCGTTTGTCGTTTGTCGTTTTCTTTTTGCGTTTGTCGGTTGTCTTTTTGCGTGTGTCGTTTGTCTTTTTGCGTTGTCGTTTGTCTTTTTACGTTGTCTTTTTGCGTCGTCTTTTTGCGTTTGTCGGTCGTCTTTTTGCGTTTGTCGGTCGTCTTTTTTTTGCGTCGTTTTTTCGACCGTCAAAAGCAAAAAAGACGACCGACAAAACGCAAAAAGACGACCGACAAACGACATTTGCAAAAAGACGTTGACAAACGCAAAAAAGTCGTTTGACAAATGCAAAAAGTCGACGCAAAAAGAGACAAACGACACACGCAAAAAGACAAATGACACACGCAAAAAGATAAACGACAAACGCAAAAAGACAAACGCCATTTTGCGTTTGTCGGTCTTTTTGTCTTTTTGCGTTTGTCGGTCGTCTTTTTGCGTTTGTCGGTCGTCTTTTTGCGTTTGTCGGTCGTCTTTTTGCGTTTGTCGGTCGTCTTTTTTGCGTTTGTCTTCTTGCGTCTTTTTGCGTTTGTCGGTTAGTCTTTTTTCGTTTGTCTTTTTTTGGTCGTGTTTTTGCGTTTGTCGGTTGTCTTTTTGCGTTTGTCGTTTGTCTTTTTTCGTTTGTCGTTTGTCTTTTTTTTGCGTTTGTCGGTTGTCAAAAAGCAAACAACAAATGCAAAAAGACGTTGTCGGTCGTCTTTTTTTTTGCAAACACAAAAAAAAATTTTGCAAAAAGTCGACCGACAAAACGCAAAAAGACGGGTCCGTCAAACGCAAAAAGACGAACGTCAAACTTTTTGCGTTTGTCGGTCGCAAACTTTTTGCGTTTGTCGGTCGACAAACGCAAAAAGACAAACGTCAAACGACAAACGCAAAAAGACAAACGACAAACGCAAAAAGACAAACGTCAAAACGCAAAAAGACGTCGCAAAAAGACAAACGTCGTTGTCGCAAAAAGTCGGTTGACAAACGCAAAAAGACGACCGACAAACGACAAACGCAAAAAGACTACCGACAAACGCAAAAAGGTTTACCGACAAACGCAAAAAGACTTGACAAACGCAAAAAGACTTTTTGCAAACGCAAAAAGACAAACGCGTTTGTCAAACGACAAACGCAAAAAGACAAACGACAAATGCAAAAAGACCACCGACAAACGCAAAAAGACCACCGAAAAATGCAAAAAGACCACCGAAAAATGCAAAAAGACCACCGAAAAATGCAAAAAGACAAACGACACATGTACAAAGACAAACAACAAACGACAAACGACAAAACGCAAAAAGGCAAACGACAAACGCAAAAAGACAAACGCCATTTTGCATTTGTCGGTCGTCTTTTTGCGTTTGTCGTTTGTCGGGCGCCCTTTTGCATTTGTCGGTCGTCTTTTTGCGTTTGTCGTTTGTCTTTTTGCGTTTGTGTCGTTTGTCTTTTTGCGTTTGTGTCGTTTGTCTTTTTGCGTTTGTCGTTTGTCTTTTTTGCGTTGTGTCGTTTGTCTTTTTGCGTTTGTCGTTTGTCTTTTTGCGTTTGTCATTTGTCTTTTTTTGCGTTGTCGTTTGTCTTTTTGCGTTGTCGTTTGTCTTTTTGCGTTTGCCATTTTTCTTTTGTCGTCGTCTTTTTGCGTTTGTCGGTTGCGTTTTTTTTTGCGTTTGTCGGTTGTCTTTTTGCGTTTTTCGGTTTCTTTTTGCGTTTGTCGGTCGTCTTTTTGCGTTTGTCGGTCGTCTTTTTGCGTTTGTCGGTCGTCTTTTTTTGCGTCGTCTTTTTGCGTCGTCTTTTTTGTTTTTTCGGTCGTTTTTTTGCGTTTTGTCGGTTGTCTTTTTGCGTTTGTCGGTTTTTTTTGCGTTTGTCGGTTTGACAAACGCAAAAAGTCGTTTTGTTTTTTTGCAAAAAGACAACCGCAAACGCAAAAAGACAACGCAAAAAACGTTTGTCGTTTTCTTTTTTGACGCAAAAAGACGTCGCAAAAAGATGACGCAAAAAGCGTTTGTCGGTTGTCTTTTTGCGTTTGTTTGTCGTTTGTTGTCTTTTTGCGTTTGTCGGTCGTCTTTTTGCGTTTGTCGGTCGTCTTTTTGCGTTTGTCGGTCGTCTTTTTGCGTTTGTCGGGCGTCTTTTTGCGTTTGCGTTTTCTTTTTTTGCGTCATTTTTTTGCGTTTGTCATTGTCTTTTTGCGTTGTGTTTGTCTTTTGCGTTTGTCGTTCGTCTTTTTGCGTTTGTCGTTTGTTTTTTGCGTTTGTCGTTTGAATTTTTTGCGTTTGTCGTTTGAATTTTTGCGTCGTCTGTCTTTTTGCGTCGTCGTTTGTCTTTTTGCGTTTGTCTGTCTTCTTTTTGGGTTTGTCGGTCGTCTTTTTGCGTTTGTCGGTCGTCTTTTTGCGTTTGTCTTTTTGGGTTCGTCGTCTTTTTGCTTTCGTCACCTTTTTGCGTTCGTCGTCTTCTTGTGTTCGTCGTCTTTTTGCGTTTGTCGGTCGTCTTTTTTGTCGTTTGTGTTTTTTTTGTCTTTTTTTTTGCGTTTGTCGTTTGTCTTTTTGCGTTTGTCGTTTGTTTTTTTTGCGTTTGTCGTTTGTCTTTTTTTTGCGTTTGTCGGTTGTCGTTTTGTCGTTTTTTTTGCGTTTGTCGTTTGTCTTTTTGCGTTTGTCGTTTGTCTTTTTGCGTTTGTCGTTTGTCTTTTTGCGTTGTTTTGTCTTTTTTTGCGTTTGTCGTTTTGTCTTTTTGCGTCGTCTTCTTGCGTTTGTCGTTAGTCTTTTTGCGTTTTTTTTTGTCGTTTGTTTGTCGTTTGTCTTTTTGCGTTTGTCGGTTGTCTCTTTTTGCGTTTCTTTTGCGTCGTTTTTTTGCGTTGTCTTTTTGTCGTTTGCGTTTGTCGTTTGTCTTTTTTTTGCGTTTGTCGGTCGTCTTTTTTGCGTTTGTCGGTCGTCTTTTTTTTTGTTTGTCGGTCGTCTTTTTTTGCGGTTCTTTTTGCGGTTGTCGGTTTTTTTGCGGTTGTCGGTCGTCTTTTTGCGTTTGTCGGTTGTCTTTTTGTGCGTTTTTTTTTTTTTTGTTTGTCGTTTTGTCTTTTTTGCGTTTGTCGTTTGTCTTTTTTTTGCGTTTGTCGGTCGTCTTTTTTTTGCGTTTGTCGGTCGTCTTTTTTGCGTTTGTCGGTCGTCTTTTTGCGTTTGTCGGTCGTCTTTTTGCGTTTGTCGGTCGTCTTTTTTTTGTTTGTTGTTTTCGTCTTTTTTGTTTTTCTTTTTGGTGTTTCTTTTTTTGTTTGTC
The DNA here is from genome assembly GCF_028641065.1 of Leucoraja erinaceus. Lineage (NCBI taxonomy): Eukaryota > Metazoa > Chordata > Chondrichthyes > Rajiformes > Rajidae > Leucoraja > Leucoraja erinaceus. The sequence continues at coordinate 47,837,770 of NC_073386.1, forward strand.
GTTTGTCTTTTTTCGTTTGTCGTTTTTCTTTTTTTGTTTTTCGTTTTGTTTTTTATGTTTTTCGTTTGTCTTTTTTCTTTTTTCGTTTGTCTTTTTGCGTTTGTCGTTTGTCTTTTTGCGTTTGTCGTTTGTCTTTTTTGCGTTTGTCGTTTGTCTTTTTTGTTGTCGTTTGACGTCTTTGCAAAAAGACAATGACAAATTGCGTTTGTCGTTGTCGCAAAAAGACGTTTGTCGTTCGTCTTTTTGCGTTTGTCGGTTGTTTTTCTTTTTTGCGTTTGTCGGTTTGCAAAAACGACCGACGTTTGTCGGTCGTTCTTTTTTTGCGTTTGCGTTTGTCTTTCCGTTGCGTTTTTCGGTGTCGCAAAAAGACGCGTTTGTCGTTTGCAAAAAGACGGTTGTCGTCAAACGCAAAAAGTGCGTTTGTTTTTGTCTTTTGACAAACGCAAAAAGACAAACGGTTGTCTTTTTGCAAAAAGACGACGCGTTTGTCGTTTGTCTTTTTTTTGCGTTTGTCGTTTGTCTTTTTGCAAAAAGTCAAACGTTTTTTTGCGTTGTCGGTCGTCGTTTCTTTTTGCGTTTGTCGGTTGTCATTTTGCGTCGTCTTTTTGCGTTTCTCGTTTTTTGCGTCGGTTGTCTTTTTGCGTTTGTCAAACGTTTTTTTGCGTTTGTCGTCTTTTTGCATTCGTCGTCTTTTTGCGTTTGCCGCCTTTTTGCGTTTGTCGGTCGTCTTTTTGCGTTTGTCGGTCGTCTTTTTGCGTTTCGTCGGTCGTCTTTTTGCGTTTGTCTTTTTGCGTTTTGCGTCTTTTTCTTTTGCGTTGTCTTTTTTTTTCGTTTGTCGTTTTCGTTGTCTTTTTGCGTTTGTCGTTTGTCTTTTTTTGCGTTTGTTTTTTTTTGTCGTTTGTCTTTTTGCGTTTGTCGTTTGTCTTTTTGCGTTTGTCGTTTGTCTTTTTGCGTGTCGTTTGGCGTTTGTCTTTTTGCGTTTGTCGTTTGTCGTTTTTGCGTTTGTCTTTTTGCGTTTGTCGTTTGTTTTTTTTGCGTTTGTCGTTTGTCTTTTTGTGTTTGTCGTTTGTTTGTCGTTTGTTTGTCTTTTTGCGTTTGTCATTTGTCGTTTGTCGGTTCGTTTGTCGTTTGCTTTTTTTCGTTGTCTTTTTGCGTAGTTTTTTTGCGTCGTTTTTTTACATTGTTTTTTTGCTTTGCCGTTTGTCTTTTTGTGTTGTCTTTTTGCGTTTGTCGGTTGTCTTTTTGCGTTTGTCGGTTGTCTTTTCGCATTTGTCGTTTGTCTTTTGTCTTTTCGCGTTGTCGTTTGTCTTTTCGCATTGTCGGTTGTCTTTTCACGTTGTCGTTTGTCTTTTTGCGTTTGTCATTTGTCAATTGTCATTTGTCATTTTGCCATTTTGCGTCGCCTTTTTGCGTTTGTCGGTTGTCATTTTGCGGTAGTCTTTTTGCGTTTGTCGGTAGTCTTTTTTTGCGTTTGTCGGTCGTCTTTTTTGCGTTTGTCGTTTGTCGTTTGTCTTTTTGCGTTTGTCGTTTGTCTTTTTGCGTTTGTTGTTTGTCTTTTTGCGTTTGTCGTTTGTCTTCTTGCGTTTGTCGTTTGTCTTTTGTCGTTTGTCTTTTTGCGTTGTCGTTTTCGTTTGTCTTTTTGCGTTTGTCGTTTGTCTTTTTGCGTTTGTCGTTTGTCTTTTTGCGTTTTTCGTTTGTCTTTTTTTGTTTGTCGTTTTTTTTTTTTTTTTCTTTTTGCGTTTGTCGTTTGTCTTTTTGCGTTTCTTTTTGTCTTTTTCTTTTTGTTGTTTGTCGTCTTTTTGCTTTTGTCGCGTCTTTTTGCGTTTGTCGGTCGTCTTTTTGCGTTTGTTTTTGCGTTGTCGTTTGGCTTTTTGCATTGTCGTTTGTCTTTTTGCGTTTGTCGTTTGTCTTTTTGCGTTGTCTTTTTGCGTTTGTCTTTTTGCGTTTGTCTTTTTGTTTGTCGTTTGTTTTTGCGTTTGTCGGTTTGTCTTTTTGCATTTGTCGTTTGTCTTTTTGCGTTTGTCGGTTGTCTTTTTGCGTTTGTCGTTTTGTCTTTTTTGTCTTTTTTTTGTCTTTTTTGCGTTTGTCGTTTGTCGTTTTTCTTTTTGCGTTTGTCGTTTTTCTTTTTGCGTTTGTCGTTTGTCTTTTTTTTGCGTTTGTCTTTTTTGTCTTCGTTTGTCTTTTTGCGGTTTGTCGTTTGTCTTTTTGCGTTTGTCGTTTTCTTTTTGCGTTTGTCGTTTTTCTTTTTGTTTTTGTCGTTTGTCTTTTTGCGTTTGTCTTTTTTTTGCGTTGTCTTTTTGCGTTTCTTTTGCGTCGTTTTGTCGCATTGTCTTTTTGCGTTTGTCGTTTGTCGTTCATCTTTTTGCGTTTGTCGTTTGTCGTTTGTCGTTGTCGTCTTTTTGCGTTTGTCGTCTTTTTTTTTCGTTTGTCGTCTTTTTGCGTTCGGCGTTTGTCGGTCGTCTTTTTGCGTTCGTCGTCTTTTTGCGTTTGTCTTTTTGCGTCGTCTTTTTGCGTTTGTCGGTCGTCTTTTTGTCACGTTTTTGCATCCGTCGTCTTTGTGCGTTCGTCGCCTTTTTTTGCGTTCGTCGTCTTTTTGCGTTCGTCGTCTTTTTTCGTTCGTCGTCTTTATGCGTTCTTCGTCTTTTTGTCGTTTGTCGTCTTTTTGCGTTTGTCGGTCGTCTTTTTGCGGTTGTCGGTCGTCTTTTTGCGTCGTTTTTTTGTTTTTTTTTTGTGTTTGTCATTGTCATTTTGCATTTGTCGTTTGTCTTTTTGCGTTTGTCGGTTGTCTTTTTTGCGTTTGCGTCGGTTGTCTTTTTGCGTTTGTCGGTCGTCTTTTTGCGTTTGTCGGTCGTCTTTTTGCGTCGTTTGTCGGTCGTCTTTTTGCGTTTGTCGGTCGTCTTTTTGCGTTTGTCGGTCGTCTTTTTTGCGTTGTCGTTTTCGTTTTGCGTTTTTCGGTTGTCTTTTGTCGTTGTCTTTTTTGCGTTTTTTTCGTTTGTCGGTTGTCTTTTTGCGTTCGCGTTTGTCGTCTGTCTTTTTGCGTCTGTCGTTTGTCTTTTTGCTTTTGCCATTTGTCTTTTTGCGTTTGTCGTTTGTCTTTTTGCGTTTGTCGTTTGTTGACTTTTTGCGTTTGTCGGTTGTCTTTTTGCGTTTGTCGGTCGTCTTTTTGCGTTTGTCGGTCGTCTTTTTGCGTTTGTCGTCGTCTTTTTGCGTTTTTGTCGTTTGCGTTGTCGTCGTTTTTTTGCGTTTGTCGGTCGTCGTTTTTTTGCGTTTGTCGGTCGTCTTTTTGCGTTTGTCGGTCGTCTTTTTGCGTTCTTTTTTGCGTCGTTTTTTTTGCTTTTGTCGTTTGTCTTTTTGCGTTTGTCGTTTGTCTTTTTGCGTTTGTCGTCTGTCTTTTTGCGTTTGTTCTTTTGGTGTTTGCGTTTGTCGTTTTTCTTGTTTTGCGCTTTTCGTTTGTCTTTTTTTTGCGTTTGCGTTATATCTTTTTGCGTTTGTCGTTTGTCTTTTTGCTTTTGTCGTTGTTCTTTTTGCGTTTGTCGGTTGTCTTTTTGCGTTTGTCGTTTGTCTTTTTGCGTTTGTCGTTTGTCTTTTTGCGTTGCCTTTTTTGCGTTTGTCGGTCGTCTTTTTGCATTTGTCGGTCGTCTTTTTGCGTTTGTCGGTCGTCTTTTTGCGTTTGTCGGTCGTCTTTTTGCGTTTGTCGGTCGTCTTTTTGCGTTTGTCGGTTGTCTTTTTTTTGTCGTTGTCGGTCGTCTTTTTTTTGTCGTTTTTTTTGTTTTTTGTCGTTGTCGGTCGTCTTTTTGCGTTTGTCGTTTGTCTTTTTTGCGTTTGTCGGTTGTCTTTTTTTTTGCGCGTTTGTCGTTTTTTTTTTGCGTTTGTCGTCGTCTTTTTTGCGTTTGTCGGTTTGTCTTTTTGCGTTTGTCGGTCGTCTTTTTGCGTTTGTCGGTCGTCTTTTTGCGTTTGTCGGTCGTCTTTTTGCGTTTGTCGGTCGTCTTTTTGCGTTTGTCGGTCGTCTTTTTGCGTTTGTCGGTCGTCTTTTTGCGTTTGTCGGTTGTCTTTTTGCGTTTGTCGGTTTTCTTTTTGCGTTTGTCGTTTGTCTTTTTGCGTTTGTCGGTTGTCTTTTTGCGTTTGTCGTTTGTCTTTTTGCGTATGTCTGTTGTCTTTTTGCGTATGTCGTTTGTCTTTTTGCGTATGTCGTTTGTCTTTTTGCGTCGTCGTTTGTCTTTTTGCGTCGTCTTTTTGCGTTTGTCGGTTGTCTTTTTGCGTTTGTCGGTTGTCTTTTTGCGTTTGTCGTTTGTCTTTTGCGTTTGCGTCGTTTTTTTTGCGTTTGTCGGTGTCTTTTTGCGTTTGTTTTGTCGTTTGTCGTCGTCGTTTTTTTTTGTTTGTCGGTCGTCTTTTTTGCGTTTGTCGGTCGTCTTTTTGCGTTTGTCGGTCGTCTTTTTGCGTCGTTTTTTTTTGTGTTTGTCGGTTGTCATTTTGCGTTTTTGGTTGTTTGTCTTTTTGCGTTTGTCGGTTTGTCTTTTTGCGTTTGTCGTTTTCGTCGTTTTTTGCGTTTGTCGTCGTCTTTTTTTGCGTTTGTCGTTTGTCTTTTTGCGTTTTTCTTTTGTCTTTTTGCGTTTGTCTGTTGTCTTTTTGCGTTTGTCATTTGTCTTTTCGTCATTTTGCGTTTTTGTCTTTTTGCGTTTGTCGTTTGCCCTTTTGCGGTCGTTTTTCTTTTTGCGTTTGTCGGTTGTTCTTTTTTGCGTTTGTCGTTTGTCGGTTGTCTTTTTGCGTTTGTCGTCTGTTGTTTTGCGTTTGTCGTTTGTCTTTTTGCGTTTGTCGTTTGTTGTCTTTTCTTTTTGCGTTTGTCGGTCGTCTTTTTGCGTTTGTCGGTCGTCTTTTTGCGTTTGTCGGTCGTCTTTTTGCGTTTGTCGGTCGTCTTTTTGCGTTTGTCGGTCGTCTTTTTGCGTTTGTCGGTCGTCTTTTTGCGTTTGTCGGTCGTCTTTTTGCGTTTGTCGGTTGTCTTTTTGCGTTTGTCGGTCGTCTTTTTGCGTCGTTTTGCGTTTGTCTGTTGTCGTTTGTCGTTTGTCGTTTTGTCTTTTTTTTTGTCGGTGTTCGTCTGTCTTTTTTTGCGTTTTGTCGTTTGTCTTTTTTTTTTTGTCTGTTTTCTTTTTTTGTTTGTTCGTTTGTCTTTTTGCGTTTTTTTTTTCGTTTGTCGGTCGTCTTTTTGCGTTTGTCGGTCGTCTTTTTGCGTTTGTCTTTTTGCGTTTGTCGTTTGTCTTTTTGCGTTCGTCTTTTTGCGTTTGTCGTTTGTCTTTTTGCGTTGTCTTTTTGCGTTTGTCGTTTGTCTTTTGCGTCATCTTTTTGCGTTTGTCGGTTGTCTTTTTGCGTTTGTCGGTTGTCTTTTTGCGTTTGTCGGTCGTCTTTTTGCGTTTGTCGGTCGTCTTTTTGCGTTTGTCGGTTGTCTTTTTGCGTTTGTCGGTTGTCTTTTTGCGTTTGTGTTTTTGTGTTTGTCGGTTGTCTTTTTGCGTTTGTCGTTTGTCTTTTTGCGTTTGTCGGTAGTCTTTTTGCGTTTGTCATTTGTCGGTCGTCTTTTTGCGTTTGTCGGTCGTCTTTTTGCGTTTGTCGGTCGTCTTTTTGCGTTTGTCGGTTGTCTTTTTTGCGTTTGCGTTTGTCGGTTTTTCTTTTTGTGCGTTTGTCGGTCGTTTTTTGCGTTTGTCGGTCGTCTTTTTGCGTTTGTCGGTCGTCTTTTTGCGTTTGTCGGTCGTCTTTTTGCGTTTGTCGGTTGTCTTTTTGCGTTTCGTTTGTCTTTTCCGTTTGTCTTTTTGCGTTTGTCGTTTCTTTTTGCTCGTTTTGCATTCGGTTGTCTTTTTGCGTTTGTCATTTGTCTTTTTGCGTTTGTCGTTTTTTTTTGCGTTTGTCGTTTGTCTTTCTTTTTCGTTTGCGTTTGTCGTTTGTCTTTTTGCGTTTGTTCGTTTGTCTTTTTGCGTTTTGTCGTTTGTCTTTTTGCATTTCACAAACGTCTTTTTTGCGTTGTCTTTTGCAAAAAAATGACGTCAAAGAGACGACGCAAAAAGTCGGTCGTCAAACGCGTTTTTGACGACCGTTTGGTCCGCAAAAAGCGTTTGTCGGTTGTCGTCTTTTTGCGTTTGTCGACTTGTCCGACAAACGTTTGTCGGACAAACGACACACGCAAAAAGACGTCTCGCAAAAAAAGACGTTTGTCGTTTTTGACGCAAAAGTCGGTTGTCTTTTTGCGTTTGCGTTTGTCTTTTTTGCGTTGTCGGTGTCTTTTTTTGCGTTTGTCGTTGTCGGTTTTTGCGTTTTGCGTTTGCAAAAAGGCGTTTGTCTTTTTGCGTTTGTCGTTTGTCTTTTTGCGTTTGTCGTTTGTCTTTTTGCGTTTGTCGTTTGTCTTTTTTTGTGTCGTTTGTCGTTTGTCTTTTTGCGTGTCGTTTGTCTTTTTGCGTCTTTTTGCGTTTGTCGTTTTTCTTTTTGCGTTTGTCGTTTGTCTTTTTGCGTTTGTCGTTTGTCTTTTTGCGTTTGTCGGTTTTCTTTTTGCGTTTGTCGGTCGTCTTTTTGCATTTTTCGGTTGTCTTTTTTTGCGTTTGTCGTTTGTCTTTTTGCGTTTGTCGGTTGTCTTTTTGCGTTTGTCGGTTGTCTTTTTGCGTTTGTCGTTTTGTCTTTTTGCGTTTGTCGTTTGTCGTTTGTCTTTTTGCGTTTGTCTTTTTCGGTCGTTTGTCGGTTTTCGTCTTTTTGCGTTTGTCGGTCGTCTTTTTGCGTTTGTCGGTCGTCTTTTTGCGTTTGTCGGTCGCGTTTGTCGTTTGTCTTTTTGCGTTTTTTGCGTTTGTCGTTTTTTTTTTTTTCTTTGTTTGTCTTTTTGCTTTTTTTGTCGGTCGTCTTTTTGCGTTTGTCGGTCGTCTTTTTGCGTTTGTCGGTCGTCTTTTTGCGTTTGTCGGTCGTCTTTTTGCGTTTGTCGGTCGTCTTTTTGCGTTTTGCCTTTGTCTTTTGTCTTTTTGTTTGTCGTTTGTCTTTTTGCGTTTGTCGGTAGTCTTTTTGCGTTTGTCGTTTGTCGGTCGTCTTTTTGCGTTTGTCGGTCGTCTTTTTGCGTTTGTCGGTCGTCTTTTTGCGTTTGTCGGTCGTCTTTTTGCGTTTTGTCGGTCGTCTTTTTGCGTTGTTGTCGGTCGTTTTTTTTTTTGCGTTGTCGGTCGTCTTTTTTGCGTTTGTCGTTCGTCTTTTTGCGTTGTCGTTCGTCTTTTTTGCGTTTGTCGGTCGTTTTTTGCGTTTGTCGTTCGTCTTTTTGCGTTTGTCGGTCGTCTTTTTTGTTTGTCGTTTGTCGGTAGTCTTTTGCGTTTGTCGTTTATCGGTAGTCTTTTTGCGTTGTGTCGTTTGTCTTTTTTGCGTTTTGTCGTTTGTTGGTCGTCTTTTTGCGTTTGTCGTTTTGCGTTTGTCGTTTGTCTTTTTGCGTTTGTCGTTTGTCTTTTTGCATTTCACAAACGCAAAAAGACAATGACAAATGCAAAAAAAATGACGCAAAGAGACGACGCAAAAAGACGACCGACAAACGCAAAAAGACGACCAACAAATGACAAACGCAAAAAGAGGACCGACAAACGCAAAAAGACAAACGACACACGCAAAAAGACAAATGACACACGCAAGACGACAAATGACAAACGCAAAAAGACAAACGACAAACGCAAAAAGACGACCGACAAACGCAAAAAGACGACCGACAAACGACAAACGCAAAAAGACGACCGACAAATGCAAAAAGGCGTTTGTCTTTTTGCGTTTGTCGTTTGTCTTTTTGCGTTTGTCGTTTGCCTTTTTGCGTTTGTCGTTTGCCTTTTTGCGTTTGTCGTTTGCCTTTTTCCGTGTGTCGTTTGTCTTTTTGCGTGTGTCGTTTGTCTTTTTGCGTTTGTCTTTTTGCGTTTGTCGGTAGTCTTTTTGCGTTTGTCGTTTGTCTTTCTTTTTGCGTTTGTCGTTTGTCGGTCGTCTTTTTGCGTTTGTCGGTCGTCTTTTGCGTTTGCCGTTTGTCTTTTTGCGTTTGTCGTTTTTCTTTTACCTTCGTTTTTGTCGTTTGTCGTTTGTCGTTTGTCTTTTTGCGTTTGTCGGTTGTCTTTTTGCGTTTGTCGGTAGTCTTTTTGTTTGTCGTTTTCTTTTTGCGTTTGTCGGTCGTCTTTTTGCGTTTGTCGGTCGTCTTTTTGCGTTTGTCGGTCGTCTTTTTGCGTTTGTCGGTCGTCTTTTTGCGTTGTTTTTTTGTGTTTGCCATTGTTTTTTTTGTCGTTTGCGTTTGTCTTTTTGCGTTTGTCGTTTTGTCTTTTTGTCATTTGTCAAACGTCAAAAAAGACAAACGTTTGTCGCAAAAAGACGACCGTTTGTCGTTTGTCAAAAAAACGAACGACAAACGCAAAAAGACGTCTTTTTGCGCAAAAAGACGTCGACAAACGCAAAAAGTCGAACGACAAACGCAAAAAGACGAACGACAAACGCAAAAAGACGAACGACAAACGCAAAAAGACGAACGACAAACGCAAAAAGACAAACGACAAACGCAAAAAGACGAACGACAAACGCAAAAAGACAAACGACAAACGCAAAAAGACAAACGACAAACGCAAAAAGTCGTTTGTCGGTCGTCTTTTTGCGTTTGTCGGTCGTCTTTTTGCGTTTGTCGGTCGTCTTTTTGCGTTTGTCGACCACGCAAACAGACAAACGACAAACGCAAAAAAGACAAACGACAAACGGAAAAAGACAAACGACAAACGCAAAAAGACAAACGTCAAACGCAAAAAGACAAACGACAAACGCAAAAAGACGACGCGAAAAGACAAACGACACACGCAAAAAGACGACGCAAAAAGAAAAGACAAACGACACACGCAAAAATACAAACGCAAAAAGACAAACGACAAACGCAAAAAGACAAACGACACACGCAAAAAGACAAACGACAAACGCAAAAAGACAAACTCCTTTTTGCGTTAGTCGTTTGTCTTTTTGCGTTTGTCGTTTGTCTTTTTGCGTTGTTGCTTGTCTTTTTGCGTCATTTTTTTTGCGTTTCTCATTGTCTTTTGCGTTTGTCGTTTGTCTTTTTGCGTTTGACAAACGACACAAGCAAAAGGACAAATGACAAACGCAAAAAGGCAAAAAGACAAACGACAAACGCAAAAAGACAAATGACAAACGCAAAAAGACGACGCAAAAAGACAAACGACAACGCAAAAAGACGACGCAAAAAAGACAAACGACAAAAGCAAAAAGACAAACGACAAACGCAAAAAGACAAACGACAACGCAAAAAGACAAACGACAATGCAAAAAGACGACGCAAAAAGAGAAACGACAAACACAAAAAGTCAAAGAACAAACGCAAAAAGACAAACGACAAACGCAAAAAGACGACGCAAAAAGACAAACGCAAAAAGAGAAACGACAAACGCAAAAAGCAAAACGATAAATGACAAACGCAAAAAGACGAACGACAACGCAAAAAGACGACGCAAAAAAGACAAAAACACAAATGACAAATGACAAATGACAAACGCAAAAAGACGAATGACAAACGCAAAAAGACAAACGACAAACGCAAAAAGACAAACGACAAATGCAAAAAGACAAACGACAAACAAACGCAAAAAGACAAACAACAAACGCAAAAAGACGACACAAAAAGACAAACGACAAAGCAAAAAGACGACACAAAAAGACAAACGACAAACGCAAAAAGACAAACGACACACGCAAAAAGACTAACGACAAACGCAAAAAGACAAACGACAAACGCAAAAAGACAAATGACAACGCAAAAAGACAAACGACAACGCAAAAAGGCGACGCAAAAAGGCGAACGACAAACGCAAAAAGACGAACGACAAACGCAAAAAGACAAACGACAAACGCAAAAAGACAAACGACAAACGCAAAAAGACAAACGACAAACGCAAAAAAAGACAAACGACACGAGGGGGAGGGGGAGGGAGAGGGACGAGGGGGAGAGGGACGAGGGGGAGAGGGACGAGGGGGAGAGGGAGGACAGGGACGAGAGGGAGGACAGGGACGAGAGGGACGAGAGGGAGGACAGGGAGGATAGGGAGGAGAGGGAATGGGAATTTGAGAACACATTTAACTGTATTTGACATGAAGGGCTCTATTACAAACTGCTCCGCTGTGGTATAGGAGGAAAGGTATATGATCTTATCAAATCAACGTGTCTGAATGATAAATGTGGCGTTAAAATTGGGGACAAACGCACTGATCTCTTCACCCAGAGAAGAGGCATCAGGCAAGGCTGCAATCTGAGCCCGACACTGTTTAATGTATATATCAACGATTTGGCAGTAAAGTTTGACCAGAGCACAG